>NC_045685.1:28331308-28506308 GCF_003331165.1 Xiphophorus hellerii
GACCAGTCTGACCAGTCCACCCCAACATGTCCGGCTGGATAACCGCTGCTCATCTATCATCACCATAATCACCAGGGAACCACAAGGCTGTGATGAGTCCTTTCCTCTGCTCCCTTCTCACCCATGACTGCAGACCAGTTGATGGTTCAAATCCCATCATCAAGTTCTCAGACGGCGCCGCAGTGAGGCCTCATCAGAAACAGCGCCGCCTACAGGGAGGAGCTGGAAGGTCAGTGGCGTCACACCAACAACCTGCTGCTCAATGCTGGGAAGACCAAGGAGCTCATGGTGGACTTCAGGAGAACCGCTGACCCACATTCACATCAGGGGGACGGTGGAGCAGCGTGTGAGCAGCTTCCAGTTCCTGGGCGTCCAAATCTCTGAGGATCCGACCTGGACGACCTGCTGGTCCAAGTCGGTCTGGAAGGCTCAGCAGAACCTCTTCTTCCTGAGAACCAGAACCTCTTCTTCCTGAGAACCAGAACCTCTTCTTCCTAAGAACCAGAACCTCTTCTTCCTGAGAACCAGAACCTCTTCTTCCTGAGAACCAGAACCTCTTCTTCCTAAGAACCAGAACCTCTTCTTCCTGAGATCCAGAACCTCTTCTTCCTAAGAACCAGAACCTCTTCTTCCTGAGATCCAGAACCTCTTCTTCCTAAGAACCAGAACCTCTTCTTCCTGAGAACCAGAACCTCTTCTTCCTAAGAACCAGAACCTTTTCTTCCTGAGACCCAGAACCTCTTCTTCCTCAGAACCAGAACCTCTTCTTCCTAAGAACCAGAACCTTTTCTTCCTCAGAACCAGAACCTCTTCTTCCTAAGAACCAGAACCTTTTCTTCCTCAGAACCAGAACCTCTTCTTCCTGAGAACCAGAACCTTTTCTTCCTCAGAACCAGAACCTCTTCTTCCTCAGACCCAGAACCTCTTCTTCCTAAGAACCAGAACCTCTTCTTCCTCAGAACCAGAACCTCTTCTTCCTCAGACCCAGAACCTCTTCTTCCTCAGACTCCTGGTGAAGTTTTACCGCTGCACCACTGAGAGGATCCTGACCAGCTGGTACCGGAGCTGCTCCGCCTCGGACCAGGAGGTGGAGCAGAGGGAGGTGGAAGCTGCCAGAGCATCACTTCCTGTCTCAGAGAACATCTACAGGAAGTGGCGTCTGAAAAGAGCTGGGAAAGTCGTCAGGCTCCCAGCACAGAGACTCTTCCCCCTACTGGCCTCTGGGAGGCGCTACAGGAGCTACGGACTGGAACAGGAACAGTTTCCTCCCCACAGCGTCTCACTGCTGAACTCCTGACGTCTGAACATATGAGGCTGTAATCTCCTACCCAGCAACACACAGACTGATAAACCACTAACTACCTGCACTGAGCTATTAGTCACTATTGTAAATACTCTATAATCTGCTCCGGTTTATGAAAAACTTAAATTTGTATAAATATATTTTTCTTCTCTTACTGGATGGAAGCAAACTGCATTTCATTGTTTTGTTCTTGTGACAGTAAAGTTGAATTTGATTTGATTCTTTATTCTCCTGATTTTCTTTCTGTCTGTTTTCCTCCAGTTTTTCCTGAAGTTAAAAAGTTTCAACAGGAAGTGATGAGATGAAGATCCTCCTCCTCTTCCTCAGGTCACCATTTCATCAGACATGTTGTTTCCAGTGTTTCCAGTCTGCAGGTTAAAACCAGTAAAGTTTAGTGGAGGAGAGTCGGTACCTCTGGTTCTGTTGGGTCTGATGCCTGCTGTCCTCACTGCAGAGTAAACTGGACCCGGATCCATCTCTGAACAACAGATGTTAGAGGTTCTGTTAGGGTTCAGATGTTTTATGATAGAAAAGCTTTTTAGTGGTTCTGCTGTTATTGTCCATGTGGAGGTTCCTCCATCTGTTCCCCAGTGTTAGTATTTATTTCAATGTTTTCACACAATATATTTATAATTTCACTCTTTTTGTGTTTATTGCATGAGGTTGTTTACTATTATGGATGCACACATTTAATAAACTCCTTTTGTTTCTGTGAATCATGAACTATTTTGTTTTGCTGAGTTTGAAGGAAGGTTGAAAGGCAAAAACCAGGAAGTGGAACAAACCATCAGGCTGCTGGAAGCAGGACTTGATGATGAAGAGTCTCTACTAACAGCACAACTGCTCAAATATTTTGGTGTTATTTGTTTTGTTTTTATAGTTGTGTTGTAGTCAAATGAATGAGTTATTTATGTTTATGCATGGTTTGTCTGTGTCTCATCTCTGTGTATAAATTCATGTGTTCATTGTGAGGTCAGTTTTTGGTTTGTTATCCTGAGCTAGGTCTGCCTTAGTTGATTTCTTTTGGGCCCATTTCGTTATATTTTTTAGATTTGTTGTTGAAAGGCTTTTGTTAAGACTTTTTGGAGAAATAAATCGAAAATATTTTTTATATATGTCTTTGTCCTTGTGCCTTACTGGTTGCACCGTAACAGTCCAACATATGAATGTATAAACCACAGAGCTGCTCACTTCCTCTGAAACACACAAGCAGAGCTTTGAGTCACAGAAACACACTGACACCTTCAGAACCGCACCGAGTCGGTTCAGTTTGGACCCACGCAGGTTTTATTTATAAAACCGTCAGAAGTTTCCTGTGGTGAACTCAGGATGTTTGCTGCTTGAGAAACTTGACTAAAAAACAGCAGCAGGAAGTTTGGTGGTTTAAGAGTCCAACGTTGTTAGAGAGGAGCTAAAAAGTTACTATTAAAACTCTATAAAGACATTAAAACTAAAATATTAAACTATAACTGAACAATAAAACCAGAGTCTGGACTCTACCTCTGCTCCTCTGATGGTTTCCAGTTTCTCTGATGTTTATCTGTCCATATTCAATGTCTCCAGTTCTCACTGCAGAGTAAACCAGAGCTGGATCTGGAAAACATTTATAAATAATATTACTGCAATAAATAACATTATTGCAATAAATAACATTATTGCAATAAATAATATTACTGCAGATAAAAGTGGATCTTTAGACATTAAATTAAAAGAACTTGGTTGAATCATTATTTCAGAGAAATAATCTAGACTCACATTTTAACAGTTTTTTTTTACACTCTTGTTATTAATTAATGTCAAACATGTAAATGTATAAATGTTTGTAATAATCAGAAACCACAGAGCTGCTCACTTCTGTTAAATAAATGTTAACGAGACACAAATAGACCCTGAGAGTCTTTGTTCACTAGACACCATCAGACTGAATGGAAAATGTCTGTTTTCTATATTTACATTTGATTTCATCATGTTGATTAAAATGGATTGTAGGGTCTCTGCTGAAAGGTTTCAACCTCCAACATTGAAGCATAAATGTTATTAATATGAGTCTCAACATGATCAATGTTTGAACAGGTTGTCTTAATATGCCAAACATATTTTAATACATTTCTATTAGTTTTTATTCTAAATCTGTCCAACATGATGTTACATTTCTGATGATGAAGGACGAAGATTTGGACGAGTCAACAGAGGAAGATGAGGAGGAAGAGGAGGAGGAGGAGGAAGAGTTAGGAGGAAGAATAGAGGAAATGTCAGACGAATTTATGATTCTTCTAGACATGATTCTAGTTTCCATCAATCAATTTTTTCCATTTGTTCTCTGCAGTTCTGTCTTTTCCTTTCTGTCAACAAATCAATAAAATCATAAATGTTCATCTTCTCCAGTCTCTTGCTGTTCATCTCCCATAATTACAATTTACAATACAAGTTATCTAAACTTTATCCATAGTTTACATCAGAACTTTCCTCCAGAATCAGTTTAATGTGACTATTTGGTCTAAACTCAGTGAAACAAGAATTTATTATTCTGATGAACTGACATGTTTATTAATACAGATGTTTAACTTTGAGGATGAATTAATGATTTAGAGAAAGAAACTGGATTCTGCAGGTCATTTATTCTGTTTTGTTGTATAAATTGATTTGATAAATGGATCAAAGCAACTGAGAAAATTAATATTTTAAAAAGGAACAATAAAACACTGAACAGGATTTTACTTAATAAAATATTCAGGATGAGGAAAATTAAAGTTATGGTTCAAAGGTCAGCACAGGGAACATGAGGGAAATAGATTTAAAGGAAAACAAAAAATATGTAAATAAAATAATTGGTCATAACATTTACTGTTTTAAAACATCTTCAAAATAAATTCACTCTGTTAAAAGTTCTTGTAAACACAGAAAACATCACAGTTAACTTTTTAAAATGAAAGACCTGCAGTGGATTATAAACACCTGAATGTTTCCTTCAATAACAGGAAGCTGGACGACCACAGAGCTGTTAGCATGTTAGCTGTTAGCATGTTAGCTGTTAGCATGTTAGCTGTTAGCCCGCTAGCTGTTAGCATGTTAGCTGTTAGCATGTTAGCTGTTAGCCCGCTAGCTGTTAGCATGTTAGCTGTTAGCATGTTAGCTGTTAGCATGTTAGCTGTTAGCATTAATAACCACAGGCTGCAGAAACGCTCAGAGGAGCAGTGAACAGCTACCAAAACCATCTAACTGAAGAGTTAAACCTGAACTGGACATGAAAAATAAAAGTCTCTAATTTATATTAAAATACCAGCAGCTGTGGTTGCCAGAATTTTACAGTGTAAATATTTGTACTGTAAAATTCTGAAAAAACTTGATCTATTAGCTGGAAATGGTGAAGAAAATTATTACACAGCAGAAGTTAATCTGCAGAGAAAACAGACAAGAGTTTTACTGAATTAATATAATCTGATGATAAAGAAAAAATGTAGAATAGACAAAATTCAGCTGAATCAAAATCAAAGTGTTTCTGATTGATTTCTGATTAGATCAATGAAGCAGAGACTAAATCAAAAACCTTCTTTATGCAGAATAATACAATTTCTCTTCGTAATAAATTTATCTCTTGTGTTTATGAATGATCAGTTGAACAGATAAAGATTTTTACTCTGCAGCAGAAAATGGAAACCATGTTTGATTTTGTCTGAGAAATAATAAGTTTGAACTTTAACAGCTACAGGATGTGAGGTTTTACCTCGGCTGCTTCTGATTGGCTGCTGCTGATTTCTGAAGGTTTTCAGTTCACTGTAGGTGATTTCCTTTTCATCTTTTGCTTCATCTGAAATAAAACAGAACAAACATCAAAACTCATCAGAGAAACTTTCATTAAACCTGGCTGGAGTTTTTGAACAAGCAAAACATGCAAAACATAAATATCACAAATTGTAAACCTGTTGAAATAAATGAAAATATTATTAAGGCTCACCTTCAGGTTCCCTGCAGAAACATCGTCTCACCAGAAGAACCAGAAGAATTAATGAGAGCAAAACCAGAAAGATAGAAATGGAAACAACGACTGAGATGGTGGGAAGAGATGAAGGAGGAGGAGGAGGAGGAGTGGAGGATGATGGAGGAGTGGAGGATGAAGGAGGAGTGGAGGAGATTCTCTCTGAAATGAAACAAAGGTAATAATTTATTTCTTGTCTCCTGATGAAGGTTGAAGCAGACAGAGAAGCTGCTGACCTCTGACCTTCAACAGAGATCCTGCTGGATGGAGACTCTCCATGACCTTTGACATTACATTTATAGAGGCCTTCATCAGAGCTGGAAACATGGAGGAGGGTCATGTGACCTGATGGTCCATCACCAATGAAGGAGCCATCTTTATAGAAAGCAGCTGGGAGGTTGTGGGTTGGATTCTTTGCTCTGCAGCTCAGAGTGACGTCATCTCCCTCCATCACAGGGAGGACAGGACTCTGCAGGATCACTGATCCACCTCAACACAGAGACAAACTACAGCATTTCATCCATTTCCACACAGCTTCAGCAACACTAACTCCACAGTCTGATCTTACCAGAGACAGAGAGCTGGATGCTGCTGCTGCTGCTGGAGGATCCAGACATGGACTCACACCAGTACAGACCAGTATCTGATGGGTGCATGTAGTTCATGTTACAGGTAGAACCATTTAATTTCCCCCATACTTCACATCGCGTCCTGTTTCCTCTGGTTGTGTTTCTCCTCACAGTCCATCCATCAGGTCCGTTTTCATCCTCACAGATCAGAGTCACTGATTCTCCTCTAAAGAACTGAGATCTGCTGGGACTCACAGTCAGATCAACTGGAGAGACTGAAGGCAGAAAGTGCTGATGATTATTTTACAGTCAGAAAAATCCCAGTGACAAAATGATATGATTGTTATGAGATATTTTACTACATTATCCATTAATTCTAAAAATAAATAGTTCTTGCAATAAAGAACTGATTTTAATTTACTGACCTTGTTTTGTTGTGAAGCACAGCAGAAAGATCAAAACTACAATGATGTTAAAACACAGGGAACATATTTTTATGGGCATTATTAGGAATATATGAACACGTCTTTATGAGGCTGGTCATTATGTAACTAGTAAATTGATTCTGATATTGAATTGCACAGTTTACTTTGAGGATCTTGTGGAGTTATACTTTCCAAGTGTTTTTATTTTACACATGTAAAATATAACTGGGTGAAGCCTGACTGAAGGAAACGTCTCCGCCCTCTACAACGCAGCGCCCAAAAAACAAAAGATCTAAAACATTTCATTCTTTGCTGCAACCAAAGATGAGTCCATGTGAGGAGTGAGCAAAACGAATAACCTTTAGTGAATACATTTATCTCCTCCTCAGTTTCTACCAATAAGATGTAACTGTAATCAGTCCAGCAGTAAATAATAAAATGATATTTCTAATAGAAATCTGATCATTTCAGGTCAGGAGCTGCATTGTCTTCAACCGTTCTGAACTCCAACTGTATCACTGAGCTGAAACAAACATCTTCATATTCATGTGTCCATGCAACATCTTCAGTTACATGAAATAATGAAACTTTCCATACAGGTGAGTGAATGAAGTGTATCTGGTGGGTTTGTGGTGAAAGCAGTGTGTTGCTGTTCTCCTCTGTCACAGCTGTGGTTAGAAACCATTGAACCAACAGTTCAGAGCTGCTATAGAGTGAAGCTCTGAGTTACTCTGGACTGGATGAAGCTCTATAAAATTACAGACCATTTATGATTTTAGCCCAATTTTAGGTAAAAATAAAAAATATTTAATCAGTTTTGCCAGTAGCTGTAGAGTGTTACTGTTTATTTCTGTTCTTTAGTCTTAGTTTTAATTTCTAGTTCACTTTAGTTTAACCCTTGTTGGTCATATTAGTTTCATTAATATTGTTTATTTTTGTTAGATTTGTCTTGTTTTTATTTTATTTTATTTCAGCCCTTTGTAGTTCTAGTTCTGTTCATTTCTTATTTTTACTCCAGGTCTAGTTATTCTTCAGTGTCGGCGCCTGAGACCGAGACGAAACCGAGAGCATCGAGAAATGGTCCAAAACCAAGACCGGTCTCCAGAACCACAGCTCTGGTCCTGAGTTCCTGTTAGTTTTAGATCAGCCTTGTTTCTTTTATAGTTTCCTCTCATGTCTTGCCAATAGTTTTCTTTGTTCTTAGTGTTTTCTTGTCTTCTCCCTCCCAGCTCTTCTCTCTACCCTCTGCTGCCTCCGGATCAGCTGCTCTCTCTTGCATCCATTATGTTCATCAGTTCAGCGCCTGGTTTTGCTCGTTACCTTCCCCAGTACTGAAGCCTCTCTGTCTCACCGCTTTGTCTTGTCAGTCATGTCAGCTCTCTTCTCTTCTGCTCCTAAAGCTTGTTTGCATTTTGTCCCTGTATTTTTATAAGTTGTTTTTTCATTTATTAAATCATCAACTCATTCTGTCTGCCTACTGCGTTTAGGTTCACACTAAACCTCACATCATGACAGTTAACCATAAAATAACAATGAGTCATGAAAACTAATAAGAGTCCAAAAAACAGCTGAAGTTCTGCAGCATTTCAGGTAAAAAGTGGTTTGTCTGCTTGTCTTTATGCTTAGTGAAGTATGAGTAAATAAGTATTTACTCATAAGTGATGAGTATGAATAATTTATATGTAAATAAAGATTCTATTCCAGTGGTTCTTAACCTGGGTTCGGTCGAACCCCAGGGGTTCGATGAGTCGGTCTCAGGGGTTCGGCGGAGCCTCTGCCGCGGAGGTAAAGACACACCTGTGTAAAGTCGTGATGACCCGCCCCGCTTGGCCATCATTGGCTGCAGAGGATCATGTTACATTGCTCGGCCAATCAGGGCTGCGGGGAATTTAGTGCGCGCAGTATCAGCGGCTGTCGTAGTTGTACGTCGCGTGGTTTCTTTCTTAATATTTTAATCCATACTAAATATGTCGAGCAAAAAAGCAGAAAATGAACAGACTTTGCTCTGAAGATGCACCTGCCAAGGTGAAGCCACGCCTCTCTGAAGCCACGCCTCTCTGAACTGGTCTCCCAAAAACAGCAGCAGGAGTCTCACTGATTTGCAGGTATGTAATTTGTGCAAAACTTTATTCTGGCCCCAAAAAAGTATTTTGTGGATTCAAAACGACAAAAAACAAATTAAATTTAAAATAAAATAAAAAAATTAGTTATTAAAGAATTTTTATTCTGTGAAAAAAATCCAAATTTATTTTTAATTAGTAGAATAATAAAAAAATATTTTGGGGGCTGAAATTCTTTTATGGGGCCGAAATATTTTTTGGGGGCCAGAATAAAGTAACACTGTAACTTGCTGTGAGTTCATGGTTTTGTTCTTTGAGCAAAGTGACGTTCATGCACGGCTCATTTTGTGCACCAGCAAAAAAACATGTACCTACAGTATGTCTTGAATTAGGAAAAAAAAAGTATTTTATTTATCACTAAAGAAGGGTTCAGTGAATGTGCATATGAAACTGATGGGTTCGGTACCTCAAAAAAGGTTAAGGACCACTGATCTATTCTATATAATCACCAGGAACATTATTATTTGAATCAGGTTGTAGATTTCTGTTTAACCAAACATAAATGATGAATTTATCATGAGTCTCAGTTGAAGCAGGATTGGGGATTTTTAGACTCACACATTTCCTCTGACTAACTTCTTCTACACAGTTTGAGCTCAAACTTGGGCTGCATGAACATTTCTGCTATTATCATTCTCCATGAAGCTGAAAACCATTTGAATATTAAAATAGACACAAAGAATGTGTGAAACCTTACAGAGCAGACGATGTAGAGGTTCTCCGTTCATCATTTCATCTAATGATTAACTGCAAAGACAAGATAAAATGACGAGACTTTGTCAGAAAACAAAGATTTAAATCTACAGATTAGCTCTCAACAAAACGACCGTCGCCTTCAGGCTGGCAAAAAACCTAACAAATGTTTCCCAGCAAAATTCACCGAGAGGATTAGAAGCAGCATGAACAAAATCAACCCAAAAATAACGGAAAAACTAGTCACCATGTTCTGCAGCAGACTAGCAAGTTTACCACCAGCTACAAGTAAGATGGGAGAAAAACACAATAAAAATATTGTTTCAGTTTCAGACCCACAAATTAATAATAAACTCTGTTACATTATGCAATCCTGATAAAATCCATTTCTCCTGTTTTTATTCTTTACAGGCTTTCAAAGCTAAAAATGCCACATCAGTAATTTTACCAGATAAATTATAAAGAACAGCAAGAAAAAAAAATAAGCATCAAAAAATCCATAAAAAGGTTTTAAACTGGGACAGAAAACCTGATCAAAAAAATGATGGGTTTAAAACTGATTTATACAAATGAGGAACTTGAAACGTGTGAATCCATAAAACTGGATGATCATTTGTAGTTTGTCTCTTTGCCTTATTGAAGAGGCTGGAAAATTACACAGATTATAAGATTATGTTTGGGATTTTACACAAAGTTCTAATGGGATTAAATTTAAATATGTTTAACCTATTTTAATTGATCATTTTAGCCATAATAGTTTGTTTTTTTCATTTGCATAATCCTCTCATACACTGTGCACAAAATTATTTAGCAGGGGAATTGATATTCATCTCCATGCATATTTTCAAATTGCAGCATAAACTTGGAAATTTGAATTTAATAAATCAGTAAAATGAGAGATTTGCTCCAAACCTTACATAATTAGATCGTTTCCTGTCTTCATGCAGAGACGTGAAAACAAAAATCATTTTTATTCACAGACTCTGAAATGTTACAATTTGTAAAGATTCTTTAATAATAATAATAATAATAATAATAATAATAATAATAATAATAATAATAATAATAATAATAATAATAATTGTACCAACACAGATTGTCTCCCAGAAAAGCCTAAAAACCTTACATTTATTTATTTATGTATTTATTTATTTGTTTATTTGTTTATTTATTCAGCACTAAAACTAAACATCCAACATATAAACAGCCTCCAGCTGCACAGAGATCTTTACTTACCATCGTGTGCAGCAGTTCTGTCCTTGTTGTCTGAGCCTCCTGGTGACACAAAGTGCCGTCAGTTTGCTGCATAACTTCTGTTCTGTTCTCTACTTCAGCTCTTCCTCTTCCTCCTAACCCTTAAAAACACCCACTGAGCTTTGTGTTCCTGGAGACACACCAATGTTTCAATATCTGTTTTTAACAAGAGCAGCAAAAACTGATTAGAAAACAGAAACATATTTTTGGCTGAAACATTTTGGTAAATGTTTTTGGTAAGTTAGGATCCACTAACTTGGTAAACTAGTGGATCCTATGGAAAGTGTAAGATTTAAACCAAACTGTGATCTCTAAAATTTAATTGCTTATTGTCAAAAAAACCCGAGCTCATCCCACTTCATGCTGGAGATTTTAGTTTAACAGTAACAATAAATAAAGTTATCTTTAAAATTAATCACACAAGTGACATCAAGGCCCAACAGTAAATTAAAACTTCAATAAAATCAATCTGGTTGTTTTTGTCTCCTGCAAACTTTGCTTTAATTCTTTTTTCTATCTAATCATCAGAAATCATAATCAGATAAAGAGATGAAACAGGAAAAGCAGGTTTCCTGGAAAAAGAGGAAGTAAGTTTCCAGCCTGCAGATTTATAAAAATAGCTGAGACTATTCCTTATTTTAAAGCATGAAAGTTTTAAAGAATGAAATCTAAACATTTTGAGTAATTTGATAAGATTCAAAGTAAAATACTTATATTAATATTGGTTTACTTGTAATAATATTTACACTTACATTTGTGGGAACACTTACAAGAAAAACAAGTAACTGTAACTTTGGTATCAAATAATTAGAATCATGGATTATTCTTGGTTTCTTTTCAGAAAAACATCTGTAATAACTCACATTAGGATTATAATAAGAGTAATTAATAAGTTATAAAAGTATAAATGAATGCTAAATCAGAGAAGCTAAAGAAAATAAATGTGATTTTGACATTGAACTTGAAATGGTGTAAAACATGTAACTGTAATTAAACATCACTGATATGTTGGAGGTAGATGGTAGGTGAAAGGTCAAAGGTTAAGGGAAAAAGGGGAACTAACAGGAGAGCAGAGATGATCAATGCCTTATTTAGAAACAGATTGTTGAGCAACGTAAACGTTTCAGAGAAAAGGTTGTGCAGGCAACAAATGTAGGAGGTTGATCAACCCTGAGACATCAGCACAGACATCAGGACATAATGTCTGTAAGACACTGATGGATATGAGATCATCTGTCTAAGCAGTCAGCCAATGAAACAAGCACAGCATCAGTGCTAACCAATGCTAACGCACCAAAATGGTGGATAAACCCTATAAAAGGTGGGAGCAAAAGAGGAACCTTTTGTTGGATCCTCCAGGCAGCTTCGAGCCAAGATCCAGATGGACAAAGAACTCTGCAGCTGAAGAAGAGCCGGGGCCACGGAGCCGAAGACTGTCCTGCTCATGGAGACCAACCCGTCAGGCCCACAACCTGTGGCTTCACATCACACTTCTCTCATTGGCTGGGTTCAGACCCCAAAGACAAAGAAGAAGAACTGGTGCCTTTTTTCCTGCCAGCACCAAGTCCTGTGTGACCTCACCATCCATGCGGAGAAGAAGCTCATCAGACCTACAGAGATTCCTGCCTTCATCGATCAACTTCCTCCTCCTGCTGCAGCACCTTCTTCATCATCAGGCCAGGTCTGGGGTTCGAAACGCCAAACTCCGTCCGTCTCTCTCAAAGGTTCCCTTCTTTAGTTCTCAGTGTCAGCAGTAGGGAAAGATAGACTAGATGATTGATTTTACTTATTTGATTATTTCTGCTACTGAATTAAGCTGTACTGACCCTTGCAAAACTGCCTTACTAATAAAATATTTAGCATAAAGAAAATCTAAAAGATGTTGTGGACATTCAGTTAATGAGTCACCTTAAAGTTCTTTGATGGTTGTAAAATATTTATGATGTTTGATTCTGGAGAGGAAAAAGTGGAAAATGTTTTTAGGTTGCTGGTAGCCCAAATGTAAAACATCATCCTTGGGACTCACTGAGTCACTAAAACCTACCTGGTTCAATAACAAGAGCAGGTTGTAAAATAGAGAAGGAGCGACCGTTAACAGGTGTGCTCTGTGAAACTAGTTGGCTGTAGGCTGCTCAGTCTGGCTAATTCACAGGGGGAAGAAGGGTGGGACACCTGGATGTAGGCCGTCAGAAACCAGGCGAATCGTTTCTATAAACCAGCTTAAACAGAGTTTACTTCAGTTCTGGGCAGGGTAAATCCCAGCAGATTTAGGAAACTCAATTAACCCGTTAGAAGGAGAGCTGGTAGCACATCTCCCCTCTCAGAAGAGGAAGTAGAGAGAGAGAGAGTAGAGAAAGAAGGGGGGGGGGGGGGGGGGGTTGTGCAACGACAAGTGGCGCCAGAACAGGAACCTGAAGTAAACAGGGACTCAGGACGAATAACAGTAGGAAGGGTCCTTGTTTCTATGTGTGTAAAAACAGAAGTGTGTTTCTGAATAGCAACTCAGTGTGATAATCCAAAGGGAGTGGGATTGTCGGTGACTGTCCGAGAGACGACCGCAGTGACCGCCCTCGCAGTAACTGTATGGCGTACAGGTGAGGAAGAGCTTTTATTGAGGACAAGTGACCAGATCCAGACAGTGAAGCTAGTAGCCAAGTACTCTGTTTTGCATCCCCACCTGAGGCGCTAAAGGCTCTTTGCAGACAGACAACTTGAACCGACAGAGAGACGGAGTGATGGATGATCACTCTGAGGAGGAAAATCTGGGGAAGAAACCGGAGGAAGCCGGCCGCCCAGATCGTTTGGAAAATGAGGAGAACTCAACAGAACTGCATCCGCTTCTACACAGCTACTGTCACTCAGACCTGAAGCAAGGGGGGAAGTTGGTTCCAAGAATGAGGAACTGAAACATCAACCCGAGACAAAGAAAAGTTGGCTCCCTCTTGCTGGAGTGGTTCGTGATGTAATGTTGACAAGAAAAGAAAAGACCAGCCAGCAAGCATGCACAAGAAACAAAGAAAAGTATCATCAGCTGACGATGGATGAGGAAGCACACCGCGTCCTCCATCGAGAAGACATCCGGCAACAGAGGAACAAACACCAGCAGCTGACATCATCACACAGACGCAGACATGGTTAAAGTCATCACGCAGACCCGAGAGAAGCAGCTTGAGAGCGCGAGGGAAACAAGTAGCTCATCACAACTTATGGAAGAAGAAAGCAGAACTGAGGCTCCGCCTGAAACTCGAGGTGCAGCGACAAGGTGCACACCTGAGAAGAAGCCCTATGGAGGGGCAAAGATGACGACCTTTTGTGCCACCCAGAAAGATTGTCTCTGCCGGGGTCGAGGTGGGACAGAACACCTAAGGACAGGTGGTCCTAGAGTAGCACGGGGAGCAGGTAGTACGGTGCGTGCATAAGGCCCTCGGATATGCAGACATGCGAAGTTTATGTTGTGTTTTAGTTCATGGTGTCGTAGTGTTGAGTTAATCAGGATTCCTGTTGATTTCAGGTCCAAACATGATCTTATAAAGCAGTGGGCCCAACTTTTCAGTACCGCGGACCGGTCAAGTCTCCGCAAAGTTGCTGCGAACCGGGGAGGACAGAGAAACCATGGTGTTGCTGCTGTTGCTGGTGTTGCTGCTGTTTCTGGTGTTGCTGCTGTTTCTGGTGTTGCTGCTGTTTCTGGTGTTGCTGGTGTTTCTGGTGTTGCTGCTGTTTCTGGTGTTGCTGGTGTTGCTGGTGTTGTTGGTGTTGCTGGTGTTGCTGGTGTTGCTGGTGTTGTTGGTGTTGCTGGTGTTGTTGGTGTTGCTGTTGTTGCTGCTGTTTCTGGTGTTTCTGGTGTTGCTGCTGTTGCTGGTGTTGCTGGTGTTGTTGCTGTTGATGGTGTTGTTGCTGTTGCTGGTGTTGCTGCTGTTTCTGGTGTTTCTGGTGTTGCTGCTGTTTCTGGTGTTGCTGCTGTTTCTGGTGTTGCTGCTGTTTCTGGTGTTGCTGGTGTTTCTGGTGTTGCTGCTGTTTCTGGTGTTGCTGCTGTTTCTGGTGTTGCTGGTGTTGCTGGTGTTGTTGGTGTTGCTGGTGTTGTTGGTGTTGCTGGTGTTGTTGGTGTTGCTGGTGTTGTTGGTGTTGCTGTTGTTGCTGCTGTTTCTGGTGTTTCTGTGTGTTCTGCTGTTGCTGGTGTTGTTGCTGGTGTTGTTGCTGTTGATGGTTGTTTGTGCTGTTGCTGGTGTTGCTGCTGTTGCTGGTGTTGCTGGTGTTGCTGTTGTTGCTGGTGGTTTCCTGGTGTTGCTGGTTGGTTGTTGCTGGTGTTGCTGGTGTTGCTGGTGTTTCTGTGGTTTGTTGCTGGTGTGTTGCTGTTGTTGCTGCTGTTGCTGGTGTTGCTGTTGTTGCTGGTGTTGCTGGTGTTTCTGGTGTTGCTGGTGTTGCTGTTGTTGCTGGTGTTGCTGGTGTTGCTGGTGTTTCTGGTGTTGCTGGTGTTGCTGTTGTTGCTGCTGTTGCTGGTGTTGCTGTTGTTGCTGGTGTTGCTGGTGTTTCTGGTGTTGCTGGTGTTGCTGTTGTTGCTGGTGTTGCTGGTGTTGCTGCTGTTGCTGGTGTTGCTGCTGTTTCTGGTGTTGCTGTTGCTGGTGTTTCTGACTCATTCTGCTGCTTGTGGCTCCATGTTGCCGCTCAAGATGTAACCGACAGAATCCGGTTATAGGATTTTCAAAATAAAAGATCCTCCAGACTCAATACATAAAACGGAAATATTTCATTATTTCTTGTGCGGCCCGGTACCACTTGGTCCACGGACCGGTACCGGTCCTCTGTTATAAAGCACCTCGTTGATTTTTATCAGATTAGTCAAAACCTTGTTCCTTCATTAAGCTGCTACATGAATCGCCTCAAAATTCATGAGGAATTATTTCTGTAATTAGATAATGATGTTTGTTTGTTTTGCTTTTATTGCTCTAGTTTTTGTATTTCTAGTCACTCCTGAGCAGCTCTACGCCTTGGTTCTGGTTTCAGGCGGTTCTGCCAAGAGTCCGGATATTTCTGATGATGATGATGATGATGATGATGATGATGATGATGATGATGATGATGATGATGATGATGATGATGATGATGATGATGACTGAATCGTTCTGTCTCTCCTGTTGATCAGACGTTATTGGTTTCAGAGTTTATTGATCTCATTTACCAAATTAACTCCCAGCAGTTTATTTTATTTAAACATGTTTCTGTATCTTCCAGCAGGGTCAGAGGTCGTCTGCTCTTCTTCTTCTTCACTGACGTTTTTAGACGTTCAGCCACAAACCATCAGCTGGTCCAACAACATCCTTCAGTACAGCAGATATTTACAGCATCCACCAGTTTAACCAGTAAATATTAATAATTTGGTCTCTTATTGCTCCATTTCTCAGTATTATAAAAATACAGCAGGATTATTTATTAGAGAAAATGTTACAACAGGATAAAATATCTCTGATCCTCCAGAACAGACTCCAGTAGATTCCATATGTTTATGTTTGTTATGGTTGGAAATTCATTTTCTTTCTGAATATTCCTGATAATAAAGTAAGAATAAGTTTTCTTCATCACATCCATAACCTTCTCCATAGTCTTCCTCATTTCCTCAGCTGAAGCTCCTCCATGTTCCTTTAGTCCAGATTCATCCTGTGTTTTAATGTAATAAATATTAATCTGACATTTTAAACATTTACTTTGATCAAATTCTTGTTCCTGAATAAAAACAGTAATTAATTTCCTCCTTGTTCATCAGAAAACAAACGTTATCAACGAACCATGAGTGATGAAAGTGTCAGTAACCTGCAGCCCCTCCTCTCTCAGTGTCTCCATAGAGCAGCAGACGGACTAGCAGCAGGAAGAAGGCGGGCTCAGCTTCAGCTTCTCAGCTTCAGTGAAACATCGTCAGGTCAGATCACTGAGAAGAACAATGGAAGGCACATCTCACTGTCTGATCTGTAAGTAGAGCAGTTTTAGTCTCTTTCTGCTGGATCAGCATTTCTCTCTGTCTGACTGACACTGGAAACATTTGACTAAATGATCATCTGATAATAGAATTACTGTGGACTTTATGTTTCTGTGTATAAAATGGATCTGGTGTCTAATAAAGGGCCAGGAGATGAATTTAGTGAATCAGCTGTTTCAATAAACAACTGAACAAAACAATCAGTTATAATGTTAGAAATAAAAGCAGGTCAATACTAAAGTAAAGCTTTTAAAAATAAAAATAGTCTGAATTACACAGTTTCAGAGCTTTAATTTCTAATAAACATCTTTTTATTTCTCTCTAGTTCTGATCTTCTTGCTGAGCTGCTCAACAGATCCAGGTTGGGAAATTTATGTTACATTAAAATGATTTTTAATATTCAGAGATGTAGTTTGGATTAAAGGTTACATCTGAATTTAAAAATAGTGGGAAAATTTTTAATTTCGATAATTACTGAATATAACATAATTTATTATTATTAAGAAGTGAAATCGTAATAATTGTATATTTCCAGTCCTCCCAGTTCCTCTGACTGTGAGTCCCAGCAGATCTCAGTTCTTTAGAGGAGAATCAGTGACTCTGATCTGTGAGGATGGATGGACTGTGAGGAGAAACACAACCAGAGGAACCAGGACGCGATGTGAAGTATGGGGGAAATTAAATGGTTCTACCTGTAACATGAACTACCTCGCCCCATTAGACACTGGTCTGTACTGGTGTGAGTCCATGTCTGGATCCTCCAGCAGCAGCAGCAGCATCCAGCTCTCTGTCTCTGGTAAGATCAGACTGTGGAGTTAGTGTTGCTGAAGCTGTGTGGAAATGGATGAAATGCTGTAGTTTGTCTCTGTGTTGAGGTGGATCAGTGATCCTGCAGAGTCCTGTCCTCCCTGTGATGGAGGGAGATGACGTCACTCTGAGCTGCAGAGCAAAGAATCCAACCCACAACCTCCCAGCTGCTTTCTATAAAGATGGCTCCTTCATTGGTGATGGACCATCAGGTCACATGACCCTCCTCCATGTTTCCAGCTCTGATGAAGGCCTCTATAAATGTAACATCAGCCGTCATGGAGAGTCTCCATCCAGCAGGATCTCTGTCAAAGGTCAGAGGTCAAGAGGCCTGAAAATATTGTTAAACTTTGGTTTTCAAAAGAAATTGTTTGGCAATTATTTAATAAAAAACTTTATTTTAGAGAAACCATCAACCAGTTCTGGTCCTCCACCCTCTCCACCCTCTCCATCCTCTCCACCTTCCTCCCAGTCTGGTCTCTTCATCCCTCTATCATCTGTGATTATTGTGGTTTTCCTGCTGGTTCTACTGGTTCTGCTGGTTCTGCTGGTTCTGCTGGTGAAACGACGTCTTCAGAGAAAACCTGAAGGTGAAGCAAACATTTGTTTTTCCAATATTCATTAGTTAAATAAAGTTTAACATTAACAAACTAAACTAGTTTTATCTAAAAAGAACTAGTGTAATTTATAATTTATTTTATTTTAGGAAATCAAGACGTTGGAGAGGAAAGTATCACTTACAGCGACATCAACGTTTCTCATCATCCACGACAGAAAAACAAATCAAATGAAGGTGAAACTTTATGTTTTATGTTTCTGTTCTTGGTTCTGTTGCAGAACTAGAGTTAAATTTGTTTTACCTCTCTGGCGTCTTTATTTTATCCTACCTGTGTTTAGAAATAGAGGTTTTAATAAAAGTAAACAGTTTTGCATTTCAAGAAAATGTTGACAACTCTATAAATTCACTGATATTAGAGATATGGAGGAATAAACAGTTTGTGTTTGTAATGATTAGGGATAAAAACATTTCAGTAAAGTGACGGCTACGTTTTCCAAACTTCATTTTCTGTCTTTAAGCTCCAATAACACGTTATCATCCAAACTACAGCGTCTCAGTTTAAACAAATATCATTGATGAAGTAGCGGCCATATTGCTGTTCAGTACTTCTGTAAAATATATATTGTTTTTTTTTATTGCTCAGTTATGAAGGTTAAACTAGTCTAAGCTCAGTTGTTGCTGTTGGTTCTGGTAAATGTTGCTCCGTTTCACACCTTCTGTTTCGCACTTTGAGGTTTTTCTGCTAACTGACTATAATAAACTCTGCGGTCGTTCAGCTTCCTGTTTCTGTTAAACTAAAAGTTTCAAAAACTGCGTCTAAAGTTCGTGCATGAGGAGAGACGAGACGGTGAAACATCCCAGATTCAGAGTGCTGCAGGTGGAAACTTTCTCCTCCTGCGGTCAGTAAACGGACGAAGCCTTGATGACCAGCAGGATGTTTCTATTCATGTTAAACAGTTTTTGTGACCTTTTGGTCAGCAGTGGTTCTGACCTTTAACTTTCTTAAGAACACCAACATTTTTCTGTTGAACCATCATTTTTTATATATCAGGGAAATATTGTGGAAATGCAGGGGATGTTATTTTCATGTAGTGTTTGTGGAACCATCTATAAAAATGAACCAAACTAAACTCAGTCTTTCTGTTCACCAGTTTCTCTACATGTGGAACAAAACGAAGTTTTTCTCAGATTTATTTTAATTCACAGATAAACTAACAGAAAGAGAATAAAGCTTGAAAAGCTGAAATGTTTCGGTGCATCAATACTTTACTCTGTTAGTGTTGGCAAATATCCGATCCTTGGTTCTGATTGGCTGAAACCCAAAGACCAGAGACAAGAAGAGCTTAGCGCCTGCAGTAGTTACTCTGTGCATTTTAACTCGTCTGTTGAACTTTAACCTTGTAAAGTTCAACAACTTTACAATCAGCTGAACTTAATAACACAGATCAATAACTAACTATTGAGAGACATTGATCAGTTTTATTCCTTTCCTTCAGAGCTGCTGTGGTGTGAAGTGAAACTCCAGCAGCTCAAACTGGTCGCCTCTCTGGTCTCACTGGTTTCTGACTCACTTCTAACTTTCAGAGTTTGTCGTTTTCTGCTTTGTGGTGAAAAGTTTCATCTCTAAAGTCGTTTTTGTTCTGCTGCTTCGTTTCTGATCCGGTTCCATGAAATCTTTAGTGACCCAGTTTAAAACCTGAATCTGTTCATCAGGTCCTGGTCTTACTGGTTTATGCCGAGTTTTAACTCACTGGAAACGTCTTTATAATTGTGTCAAAATGTACAGAGTCAAAATCAAACAACATTTTTATTATTTTGAAATGTTTGCAGATCAGAACACAATAACAACAATAAACTGTAATTATTTTATTACTATTAATGTTTGTTTTAATGATGAGCAGCTGAGTTAAATAATAATTATTATTTAAATCCAGTTAAATAACAATTATTTAACTGGATTTATTTAATCCTAAACAATAACTAATAATAATTATTATTTAAATCCAGTTAAATAATAATGATTTAACTGGATTTATTTAATCCTAAACAATAACTAATAATAATTATTAATCCTAATCTCATGTTCATCAGTATTTATTTGTGTTTTTCAGATATTTTTACAGTTGCAGTTTTTTCTCTGAAGTTCAGGAAGGTGAGTCCAGATGGACACACACCTGGATTCCTGTTGCTATGACGACGGTCTGATTAACAATAACCTGATCAGATATTAAAGACAAGATCTTTATCTCCACTGAGAAAATGATCATTTATTATGTTTATATTGATAAATTTATATATTTGTACCAAATACAGACGAGAAGAAGTTTAACTAAATTAATCATGTTTCTGTTTTCTAAAGATGAATTTATTGGTTCTGATTTTATTTACAGAATCAGTAATATTCTGAGATCATCCACCGGACCAGAACCAGAGATCTGCTCCGACCGGATCAGAACCAGAGACCTGCTCTAACCGGACCAGAACCAGAGACCTGCTCTAACCGGACCAGAACCAGAGACCTGCTCTGACCGGACCAGAACCAGAGATCTGCTCCGACCGGATCAGAACCAGAGTTGAAAATCATCTGATGAGTTGTTGGAGTTTGAACTGTCAGAATTCGACCAGAAAACAACATCGATTCTTTGACATCTTTTCATTATTAACTGGTTAAAACTGGATGATTGGTTGATGGTTGATCCACCATCAGTCGTTGACCTCAACCAATAATCAACCATCAACCAATAATCAACCAATAATCAGACACTGAAGCTGTTATTTGGTCCTAAATTCTCAAATATTTCCTAAAAAACAAACAAAAAAAACCATTTAAAAATAATAACATAATAATAATGAAGAACTAAGTGAATTTTTTTTTTTTACCCCTGCAGGGCATCTTTTTGTGGGCTCTACTGCCCCTTACATCAGCGGCCCCCAACCTTTTTAGTCGCTCTGCCCTTCGCAATTTTGCTGCGGACCGGTGGGGGGGGGGCGCAGTACTGCTATCTTGTTTTGTTACTCATTCAATTGACTCAATTTTGATGCGCAACACATAACCGATAAAATCCGGTTTAGGATTTTCAAACTAAAAGATCCGGAAGTAGTTCGTTATTTCTTGCGCGGACCGGTACCAATTGGTCCGCGGCCCGGTGGTTGGGGACCACTGCCTTATATGAAATAGTATATATATAGTATATATAGTAGTATATATATAGTTTATATAGTAGGCTGACAGGAAACGGGGAAGGAGAGGGAGGAAGACATGCGGCAAATATCGTCGCGGGTCCGGGAGTCGAACCCGCGACGGCCGCGTCGAGGACTCAAGGCCTCCAAAAACGGGTTGCGCCACCCACTACGCCACCACGCCCACGAAGTGAATATTTGACCAAAAGAAATATCAGCTTTCATGCTGATGCATCAGTTTATATGAGAGGATTTTTTAATAACAATTTAAATAAATCAAAAATCAAAGTTTATTTTTTCTCCACACAACATTTATTGTGAAACTTTTAATATTTTGCATTTAAATAAAACCCTTTTAAATATGAAAGGCCATTTATTTAATTCTTCATGGACAGATTAGTTAAACCCAGAGAACTGATCAAATGTTCATATTTTATCATTCTTTGTTTACTTCCTGTTTTCTCTGTAGAATCATCACCTTTAATTTAGCTTCCACTTTTAGCCTGTACTCTAGCGCCACCTGCTGGTCTGCTGCGGTAATGTTTGGAAACTGAAGGAGTTCCTAGTTTGTTCCTGTCCAGCAGGTGGCGCCTCCGTCCCAATGAATCCACTGTGATCAGGAACTGCTGCAGTATTTATTCTCATTAAATGCTAATAAAGGTCGAGTTTTAGATTTAATTCTATAACTTACAACAGATGAGTTATAGAAAAAATATGAGTTTTTCCATAATACACATGTTATAAATGAATAAATGAGTTTGTTTTAGTCTGAATGAACAAAGTGAACCATGAATCTGATCACATGGTAAAATATCTGGCAGGATTCTCTGAATCAGCCCAACATATAATAATATACACAACTAGTATTTATTAAAATAAATGTTGATATTTTTTGGAGGTAGTTTTAATTCTTGTGCCTTTTTAATGAATTAGGAAAAATCCTGTAAAGTATTTTATCTATAAACGATCTGAACAAGCAGCAAAATGAATATTTTCTATGTGTGTTAAATATGTTATGAATCTCAGCAGAACATGAAGAAAAAAGAAAAACTTCATTTTTCATATTTTGATGAGGAGGCATCACAAATGGACTCCTCCATTCTTCTTTCTCTTTGAATTATTTTAATGCATCAGAAACAAATAAATAAAAACACAAATCAACCCAAACTGAACCTTTTCTCTGGTAAAACCGTTAAAGCAAAAACACCTGGAGAAAAGCAGCCAATCAGAGGGAGAGGATCAGTTTGAACTTGTTCAGGTGTTTCAGGTGGATTTCATTCATATTCTAACAGTCTGCAGCTTCAGGTCTGAGACACTGAGACACGTTCAGGAACCTTCACTGAAATATTCATCGGAACTGAAAGCAGCAGGCTGGGGTCAAAGGTCACACCTGCTCAGTAAGGTTACATTTCCACTGATTGATTGTAATAAATCTGCATTTTTATTAACCTCTTAAACTTTAAACATTTTTATTTAATTTATACGTTAGTCATAAAATAAAAGAGAAGGAAGATGAAAAGCTGCATAAATCCTAATAAAACGTCTCAGTCCTGATAAACGGTTTTTAGTCTTATGAAAATATTTTCATTCCAGAATACCCACACAGACATGTTTCCCTCTTTACATCAGCAGCAGGAGGTCAGAGGTCACAGCTGCTCATATAAAGGTGAGCGGGGTCAGAGGTTAAATTTATGCACAACATTTATATTTATTCATAAACGGTTAGATAAATAAAATAAAACAAAAATAACAAATTCACCTCCACAGGTGAGTAAATCCTGTAAACATGAAGAGTTTATGAAAATATGATGAAAAACTGATGGATTTATAATAAATAAGATTATAAAATAAATACAAAGGACAGATTTTACTGGATATTTTAAACCCTGAGCTGCTGCTGTTTGACTATAGATTATTAATAATCAGAACAATGATTAGTTTATGATGCTGAAGGATTTCACAATAAAAGACTTCCTGTCTCAACATGGTTCATATCATCCTGGTGCAGCTCTATGAATATTAAATAAACTCCAACAAAATCACTTCAACATGTCAAGTTACTTTATTTAATCCTAAAATAATAATAATTTACTGAACAAATGAAGATTTTCATCAGGATGTTTAGTGAACTTTAGAAATATTACAGACTAAAGAAGAAAATCTTTCCTCTAAAATCTTCCTCTTACAAATGAGACGTTGAAGAACAGAGTATTAATTTAAATGAAATGAATAAATAGGGTGTAAAACAATAACTAAATAAAATGTAAAATAATATTTTGACCATGGGTCAGATTTTCAGTTTGAACATGAACTGTTGGTTTTATTCCAGATTATCTTTGAAATCCAGTGAGAATAAATCATTTCACAACAAATGAAGCTTTAATGATAAAATGTTTATTCTGAGTGTTGGAGCCAATCAGAAACAGGAGAGTTAAAGTTTCCACAGCAGAGGTCAAAGGTCGTCTGAGGAATCAGTCAAGTTGCTGGTTTTATTTAAATATTAAACTAATAAATGTTTTTCTGATGTTTATGAACTTATGAGTTAAAATCACTGAAGCAGAAGAGACGTTAATAACCAAATGTCTGATTTTTATTGTTGACAGTAAAAAGATGTGGAGCATAAATATTATGAACTCAGATCATTCAGTATTTTATTCTGTTCTGACCTTTGACCCTGAACCTTCAGAGGTGTTTCAGTTTTCTCCTCTCAGCTCCAGTTTGTGACCTTCACATTCTTCAGTGAGTTTAGTAAATCATTCCCAGGTGATCAGAGTCAATATGTAACCAATAACTGAGTCAATATGTAACCAATAAGTGAGTTTTTCTCTCTGACTTTACCTGATCAGATCTCTGGTGATGATTCTTTTGTTTCTGTTATTTCAGGATCTTTTTTCTGCTGTGAACTGAAACATTCCTGGATGTTTGACGTTTTCGTGTCTCTGCCTGTACCTGAGCTGCTCACCTGGCAGCAGCTCCACCTGTGTTTTCCAGAGTGGGCGGAGTCAGAGCTGCTGGGTCACAGAGTACAGAGTGTACTGGAGGACAGAGTCAAACCTGGCAACGTGGAGGAGCAGGCAGGAGGATCAGTGGGCCGCCATGAAACGCTGCAGGTCAGTTTCCTCTTTACTGCTTCTTTGAAATATTATCTGGAGCCGATCGCACTAATGAAGGATCAATAATTTACTAAATAAATGATCAATAATGTCCAAACTGCTCAGTCAGAACCAAACATCTACAGGATGTCGGACCTTCAGCTTCCTGCAGTAATTCCTCCGTCAGGCTGAACTTTAGTTAGAAAAACTTTAGTTGTGACTCAAAATGTTTGTCATTTTCTAGCAGAATGAATAAATCTGATCATGATCAATATGTTGATCAACCAGGAGATGATTTACAAGCAGATTTATGAAACATGTGCACTTCTACTAGTTTCACTTTTAGTCATTCTAAATTTAATACAAACTAAAATCTTTCAGATTTCTATATTCATAAACTTGGACTTTCTTCATAAATCAAACTAAACTGAAGATGAATTGGTTCAAAGTTTTAATAACTGTTATTTTAATAGCAGGAGTTATTAAAAATCTCCTGTTATTAAACAGTTTGTGGTTCATCTCTAAAAGTGATTCAGATTATTAGAAACTCTCTGCGTCTGAAAAATGTTTGTAGTTTTTATTGAACTTTCTGCTTCAGCTTCTTTCTTTCTGTTTTCTTGGTTTCTGCTTCTGTTTCCTCTGATTGTTTCTCTGGTTGGAACATTTTTCTGTTGTTGCATTTTGCAGCATTGATGTGTTTGCTTGGTGTGTTGCCATAGTTTCATGTTTTTGTGTTATCAACAACACAAAACCTGATCAGATGCAGCAATCAGGAGAAAATACAGAGACTGTAAGATCAAATCAGAAACATCAACAGATAATCAATAATCAGAGCAGAAGGAGAAAGAATCAGATTGTTCAGTTTGGATTTAAATGTTTGGATCTTTGAAATAAAATATTTCTGCTGTTTAAAGTTTAGTTATCTGGTGAAATGTTTACTCTACTTTATACACTGAAAATATTACTTTTGCATTATCCATCCATCCATCCATTTTCTGTTCACCCTCGTCCCTAACGGGGTCGGGAGGGTTGCTGGTGCCTATCTCCAGCTATGTTCCAGGCGGGAGGCGGGGTTCACCCTGGACAGGTCGCCAGTCTGTCGCAGGGCAACACAAAGACATACAGGACAAACAACCATGCACACACACACACACCCCTAGGGAGAATTTAGATAGACCAATTAACCTAACAGTCATGTTTTTGGACTGTGGGAGGAAGCCGGAGTACCCGGAGAGAACTCATGCATGCACAGGGAGAACATGCAAACTCCATGCAGAAAGACCCCGGCCAGGAATCGAACCCAGGACCTTCTTGCTGCAAGGCAACAGTGCTACCAACTGCGCCACTGTGCAGCCCTTTTGCATTATTTTTACAATAAATTTCTGAGAAATAAATTGAATTGTCGTCTTTATAAAAGTAAAAAACAATTATTGTGTAATATTTAAAAAACAAACTGATTATAGTTATAATATACATTTAATAATCCTGATTCCTAATAAACATGATAAACTCATAAACCTTCTAAACCAGGATTATTTACCAGTGATGATCTTGAACACATTATTTTCTAGAGAGATTTAGATTTATTCGTTTTTTAATGAGTAAAAACCAGAGGAATCTCCCACCATGAGCTGCTTTAGTAAAGATAACTGGTTTGGTTTTACAGTGTGGTTCTGGTTCTGTTCAGTCTCAGTAGTTATTTAAACTCCTGCTTTTTATTTCTTCCTGTCTGGATTCTCTGTTCATCCGTCTTCATGTTCCTGGTTGGTTGAACTTGATCAGTTTTTATTAATAAATCATCACCAGGCCTCACTGTCACTGATCTTCGGCTCTGCAGGAACTTTTATTACATTTGGCTGAACACATTTAAAGTTTTATTAAGTTGTTGAAGCTTTAATAAATAATGAATCTGCAGGTCAGTTACTGTTTATGATCTTAATGTTGGATGAAGTCGCTGTTTGTGGCTGTTGGTCATGGACATGATGTCCAGTCTTTATGTTTGGTGCTGATTTATTTCTCTTATTAATGTTAATATATTTATTGTTTTGGTTTCTTATCAGTTTAAATTAACCTGGATTAGGGCTGAAACTTTAACACAGTATTTTCTATTCATTAATCACATAGATTGAAATCTTTGAACAAAATCACGTCTAGTTTTTAGTATCTGAGTTTCTGGTAAATCTGGAAATGTGACTCTTAAACTTCCTCTGACTGATGTGGTTCTGCTGACTAGTAAACGGACCTGAAAGCTCCGAGTTCTGCTGCTGTTCACTTGGTTTCTGTGTTTTAACTGAAGGTTAAATAGTGACTATGGCTACAAACACATTTATTTCTGGAACAAGCCAACATTTTCATTCAGCAGGAAGTCAGAGCTCAGATTACAGCTTAACGTTCCCAGTTGAAGCTGAAGAACCAGAACCAGAACCGATCCACAGGGAGAACAAACTCCATGCAGACGATCCTGGTCCGGATCTAAACCTTCTCAGAAAACAGAAGCAGAAATAAAATGTCCCTGATTGTCTGGTTTGTGGAACCTGGTGCAGCATAACAGCCTCCACCTGGTTTCTCCGTGTTTCCTTCCTAACAGCCTGGATCACTGAACATTTTCCTGCTGGTCGTCTTTGTCAGCAGGAGGAGGAAACACTGGCTGACGGTCAGGATGCTCAGACAAACTTTCTGTTTGGTGTCACATATCAACTGTTTTACAGTCCAAATGCAGTCAGGAGTTATTCATGTTGAAGTTCAAACTAAATCCCAAATTATTTCAATTCATTCAAGTTGAATCAGTGAAATTTATCCGACTTTAATCCACCATAATACTGGAGAACATAAAACATTTCAATAAAAAGACACAAACATGTAAATCAAATGAAAACACAGTGAGGTCAGAATAAATATGAACAGAAAGCAGAAAAAATCTCAAAGAAATAAAATTCTTCATATGATGATCAGGTTGTTCTTCATGTTTTCTTTCCACATTTCAAACATTTTTCTCTTCACTCTTGGTGCCGACATGGATCCTGATGATGCTTCATGTCTTTACAGCCTTTCAAGGCTCTTTAAGGAGGATTTTACTCAGATTATTACTAAAATTACCAGGAAACATTTTATGTTCATTAGATTCACTGATTAAATGTGAAGAACAATGAAGAACAATCCACTGATGTGAAATATGTAAACGATAAACAGCAAAGCAAAAATAATTTAAATCTCCATTACAAATCAATCTGGACTAATCTGAAGAAAGATTTTTACAGATATAATCTGATTCTATCCAGGATCCAGGATCAGTTCAGGTCTGGATCAGGTAAGAAATGAGAAAATCTGACTGTGCTGCCTTTTGTAAGTTAAACTGGACCAGCAAGGTTGAAACCGCACTAGAGCGCCCCCTGGTGGATATTCTGTTATGTTTTGGTGACGCTAGAAAAGAATATAGATCCAAGATGGTGGAAAGCAACACGAACAGTTCATGATTTAAGCTGATTATCATCCTAATACGTTGTGTTTCAGACAAGATTTGTTCGTAAGTGTTGGTTAATTGTAAAAGCAATAATTGTCTCTTCGTTTTATGTAACTGGTGTAAATAATTGTACGCTGGAGTCATTTAGGAAAAGTTTTTATTTTTAGCTAGCAGCTAGAATAGTTAATTTGCGATGTTCGTTGGCTAATACTCAGTCTTGTATGTTTCAGTTTATGATGGCCAAAGTGATGGCAGGGGTCAGAGGTCACTCTTCAATAAACAAGGAGAAAAGAAACAAGTTTGGTTATTGGAGCGTCGTTGTCTGGCTGCTGAAAACTGGAAATCTCAGGGCGAGGACAGCACAGTGACTTATAAAGCATTTCAGTCCATGGTTGATGGTACAGGTAAAATAGTTTTATAATGTTGATGAGATCAGAAGGTTGATCAGTTGTGATCGTTGTCATGCTGATCGATCAGAAAATCACCAGCAGCAGCAATAATCTGATGCAAATTATCTTTACAGGATTAAGGCATTCATTCATCTATAGATTAACTGGAGGATCTGAGGTTTTCTGCATTAAACAAGCAAATTGTTTTCTATAGATTAGAACAAAAACACCAGCAGAGACACAATCAGACCAACTATCAGTCCCACGGATCCGTCCTGGTTTCCTGAGTTCTTGTCTCCTGCAGACAAAGACAGAACTAGAATCAGTTAAACAAATGATCTGATCCCAGATGTTTCTCTGGGATCCAGAACCAGGAAGATTCTGGTTCTGATCCAGAGTTCAACTCACTCGCCTGGAGGAGGATGAGGAGAAACATCCAGGTTGATGGTTCTGATCAGTTTAGGATCCAGGCTTCCTTGATTTTGAACTCGACATTCATATGTTCCATTATCGTTAGTCGTTGCGTTCATCAGAACCAGAGACACGTCTCCATCCTTCATCCGTCTGTCTGCCAGATCCACTCGGTTCTTGTAATCTGGATGCTGGATGGATGAATCAATCTGATCGTCTCTGTACAGAAGAACAAATTTGTCCCCCAGATCAGCTCTGCTCCACTCCACAGCGACAGGTTGGTTCTCAGTAGTTGTACAAGTCAGAGTGACGTTGAGTCCAGAATAATCTGTGATGTCTGTAGAAAAGGAGACAGAGCAGAGAGGTTAAAGGTCAAAGAGGACTGTGTCCTTCCATGGCAGCATAAAGTGCTTCATGTCCACCAAGTCACTTCTGTGGTTAACAGTCACTGTTACAACTTAGTGACTCTGATGAAATATTGATCCACTTTTCAGAACCTTCTGGCTTTATGTACAGTAACTGGTGACAGATTTATTATTATTTTATCTGTTTATTGGTTGCTGTTACAGCCCGGCTCTGGGCCCACGGCGTGTTCAACATGTTGGCCTAAATATGTTGTCATTTTCCTATCAACTAAAAAATTACTCTTTGTGATACAGAAACTCATAATTACTTCACAAATTTACATTTTTGTTATATTTTGGTCGCCATTTTTTCACAGCTGGGTTGATGATGTCATCAGGTCCAGTCTGTACTGGAGTCTCCAGAGTAAACAGGAAGGCTAACTTTACCCCAGTAGTTGTTGATCATATTGGTTTGACTGGTGTCATTTGAGATAATGCCACACTGTGGCGCTATTGGCTGTAATTTAAAAACAATAAGGTGAATCTGGATCAATTCCCACATGGAAATAAGAAGAGTGCAGTGAGAGAGAGCCGAACACAACTTCCAGAGGATCTATATTTGTGCTTTCAACATTTCTCTACAGAAGACTTTGTCACTTGTACGAGCAAAACTGATTAAGGTTCTAACAAGAGTTTGTTACCTAAACAGGCTAAAAATAAATGCTGTGCTGATAGTTTCTATCCACAAAGCACTTAAACCCAACTGAGGTGTAAATTTATGCACTAAAAACCAATAGAGTGGCAAAGGCAACCAGAAAACTGGCAACCCAGCAACACTATGGCTGTGCTCCCAAGACAACGGCTCTAACCATCTGATCTCACGCTGCTGTTTGTGAGCACATGAACTCCAAAGGGGAAACACCCTGAGGCACAAATCAATCAACAGGTAACACTTAAAAAACTTTAAAAACTTATAAAAAAAACCTTTATTGGAGAGAAAAGGTTCAAAACGAAACATCCCCTCACTATCTTCCCAAATAAGTTAAACTATGTTCACTAATTAACATCTCAAAGAGATAAAATTGTTGTGTGAAATTGTAGCTTAAATTTGAACAAACCCCAGTTTGTTGGTGCCTTAACAAATAAAGGGAAGCAACATAAGGAGAACTTCAGATTAATTTACTAAACATTATGGCTGGTTGGAGGGAGGGAAGGTGAGGGAGCGAACCAATGACAGGAAGCTGTTGAACTTCAGGTGACTCTGAATACCGGGTCAGAACCAGAACACTTTGTGGATGCCAGGCAGGCTGCTGATCCCAGCCTGGCCTGGAGCTGGACCAGAGACGTAATGTCCTCTGACTGGACTCAGATCTGGGTCTGAATGACGCCTGGATCGTCTTGGCTGTTGAACGGTGCAGATCCTCATCGCTTTCAGGCTTTAGCTGCACGAACAACCAACCAGTTTGACAATAACTCCGTCTTCCTCTGACCCGGAAGTCAGAGCTCAGATAACGGCGTGACGTCACCACCAGCTTGACCTCAATATTTGTAACAATTAGCTTTTTTTACAAACATTGAGGTCTTATCGTGTTTTATTGTTGTTATTATGAGGCTAATATGACTATAACGTTTCGCTACACTGTGTGTTCAACTGCTCTGTGAACTAGCAACGTCATCATCGTATCATCAGTTTCCTGTTCGTCTTTTGACTCTGGATTAACAGTTTGTGAGAATCGTTAGTAAAAATGAAGGCGGATTAAAAACTCACCTTCAGCAGAGACAGAACTGATACGAAGAGCCGAGCAGAACAACATGATCATTAAACAAACCATTTCTGTAACCTGTATCCACTGTTAGCCGTAACGGTACAAGGAGTGAAATGCGGAAGTCACGTGGGTCATGGAGCTGCAGATGCTGCTGGGACTGTCGCAAACTGTCGTAAATCATAGTGATGGGAGTTATGGCTCTTTGAACCGAACCGAATCATCAGAACGAACCATTAAATCCATAATATAGTCCATCCGTTACATCAGGCTGGACTAGTCATGGATCTGGCATCACCGATGCGTCGGCGCATGCGTCAAGTCCTTAGACCAAACCCCGTGTCGGTGCGCGTGTTGCGTTCAGCAGGTCATGTGATACAGGAAGTGTTTCTAAATGACTCTGACGCCAAACTGTGTTTATTTAAAGTGAATCTGTCAACAGGATGCATTTACCAAAATCATTGTTATCTTTTACATCATCAACTACGGAGCCTCAAGGCAAACGAAAGGTTTGGTAGTTTGGGACCATTTTGATCTACATCAGAAAATATTTTCAGAAAACAAGACTTTTGGCAACATAGTTTATTAACTAGAGACATTATTATTTTTTCAAACAATATGGAGACTTTGCTGCCCAGAAATGGACCAAAATGTGAAATTTATCTTCTGGATTCATTTGGTACCAAAATACAGAAATGTTATAAATCTAGTTACAATGTATAAGTTTCCTTTGGGCTCTGTACTATATTTCATATAATTGAATAAATATTAATTTTACGTTAGACAGATGATTTGACTTTTTAGTGAATTTTACTCATAAAAACAAGTTTTTCTACATTAATATAAAACATTAGGAATAATATAATTCAAATAGTAAAAATTGATTCTTTGATCGGTTCTTTGTAGTGAATGAACCTGATGGTTGTGTTTCCTTCAAGGAGCCATTAGTCCCGTCATCATGACGTCACGTTGCGTCAGTCCCAGCAGCATCTTGACTTCCGCGTTTCTCTCCAAAGTAGCTTTACGGCTAACAGCGTTTCCAGATGATAGAAATGGTTTCATTAATGGTCTCGTTGCTCTGGACTCTGTGGATCAGCTCTGTCTCTGCTGAAGGTGAGTTTTTAATCCGCCTTCATTCTAACTAACGATTCTCTGATCTGGTAATCCAGATCAAAAGATGATCAGGAAACTCCTGGATCATCAGCGATGAGTTTCATAGTTCGCAGAGCAGCTGGACGAACACAGTGTAGCGAAAACTTATAACTATAATGATGCAGCATGTATAATAAATACAGTTATTTATTGATGTTTACAAACAAAGAGGTTAAACTGGTTGTGACTTTAAGCCGCTATCTGAGCTCTGACTTCCTGGTAAATGGGAGGCGGAGCTACTGGTAAAATATTGGGTTGATCCAAATTTAAACAAAATAAATGTAACTTTCACCAAACCAACTATAATTCTAATAATTATTATATTATTAATAATAATTAAAGGTTTAATTAAAGCTAGAGACGATGTGGAGCGCAGCACGGTTCAACAGCTGAACTAGCAGAAAGTTCAGATCAGTTTCTAAGTCAGTAGATCCTCATCAGATCCACACCGGGCCGGGCTCACCAACCTGACCGATCCATTCATAAAACACTGGTTCTGATCCGCTGTTACAGATCAACTGGTATCCAGACCAACTGGCTGAAATCTGTGTGCATTGCAGATGTTTGTAAAGAATAGGTGGCTGTGTAGATGCCTGTTTAAAATGAACAAAACCCAAAGCTGTTCTAAATATGACTTAAAGATTATATTAATGTTGCCACAGATTAAAATGTGATCTTTTAAAAGTCCAGATCATCTGAAGTACTAAAATCTGTTCTGATTGACAGACGGGTGACTAAAGTCCACCATCTTGTTTCCACAGAGCTCAGTAGGAACTGATGTCTGATTGGTCAGAAGCTGCTGCCATATGATTTATAGATACAGAAATAAACTCAGACAAAAATGTTTCTCTTCCTCTAGTGAAGTTTAATTTTTTAATCTTCAGGAGAGAAAAAGACTTTTGAGTTTCATTCCTCTAATTATGTACAGTATATCCGTATACAGTACAGACCAAAGGTTTGGACACACCTTTTAATTCAATGAGCTTCCTTTATTTTCATGACTATTGACATTGTAGATTCACACTGAAGGCATCAAAACTATGAATAACATGTGGAAATATGCACTAAACAAAAAAGTGTAAAACAACTGAAATAGCCCTTATATTCTAGTTTCTTCAAAGTAGCAACCTTTAGCTGTGATTACTGCTTTGCACACACTCTGCATTTTCTTGATGAGCTTCAACAGGTAGTCACCTGAAATGGTTTTCTCTTCATAGGTCAACCTGCCCTGTCAGGTTAATAAGTGGGATTTATTGCCTTATAAATAGTCATGAAAATAAAGAAAACCCATTGAATTAGAAGGTGTCCAAACTTTTGGTCTGTACTATATATATATATATATATACACTGCTCAAAAAAATAAAGGGAACACTTAAACAGGTGTTTAACACTTAAAGTGTTCCCTTTATTTTTTTGAGCAGTGTATATATATATATATATGTATATATATTAGGTTTTCAGAATATAACATACATAAATCATACATGAGAGTATGAAGCATATATATACATATACACATACTGTACATATATACACGGAGACTTACATACACATGCATATATGCAACAAAATCCTGTATGAAAGCAGTATACTCTTATCAATCCAGTAATAAAAATAAAGACGTACAATAACCAAAAAAAAAAAAAAAGAAACAAACAAAAATTTATAACAGCAAGTCAGGAAAATTATCCAAAGAGTTGATTACACTTCATTGAGTACAATTTCTGCTTAAGGACGTTATTACCTGTCCGTAAGGTGGCATACTATGAAACTGAGCGAGTGTCGGGGTTGACCTTGGATCGAGAAAGATGGTCCAAAACCGGCTGCCAGATACTACAGAACTTATTAGAGAAACCCACAACATCATATCGTAGCTTCTCCACATGGAGAATCTCAGTAAAGTCGCTCAACCACATTTTAAACTGAGGAACTTTGTCAGTTTTCCAAAGTCTCAATATTACTTTTTTGGCTATTACCATTCCATACACCACCGTCGTTTGCATAGAAATGCTGCAGTTCCTCAAAGAAGGAGAGTGTCCAAACAATGCAATCTGGGGGTCAGGAACCAACGCGCATCCATAAACCTTAGAAAACAAGTTGAAAATCTCACACCAGTAATGAAAGAGCTTGGGGCATGTCCAGGACAAATGAGATAGGGAGCCATCCGCAGACTTACATTTATCACATTTTGAAGATGTTGAAGGAAATATTCTGTGCAGTTTAATTTTAGAATAGTGAATTCTATGAAACACCCTGAACTGAATTAACTGGAGTCTTACATTGATAGAGGATCCGAATCCTCCCAGACCTCACTCCCAGACCTCACTCCCAGACCTCACTCCCAGACCTCACTCCCGATCCGCAAACCCAGCTCCTCCTCCCATGCAGCCCTCAAGGAGTCTGTGGTAAAGTTCATTCGCTCTGCAAAGACGTCAACAAAACTCGTGATTAACTTGTTCGATCCTGGAGAGCCCAGCAGAATTTTGCATAATTTATTTTCTTCCAGGAGAGATATGAAATTCGGAATATTAGTTTGAACATAGTTTCTAACTTACAAATATCTGAAGAAATCTGTATCCGGAAGAGAAAAATAGCCCTTCAGCAAATGAAGCAAACTTTTTGTTAATGTACAAGTTTTTCAGAGTATTAAGGCCTTTCAATCTCCAGTTTTTAAAGGACGTATCCGATAGTGATGGGGAAAAACATGGTTACAGTAAACTGGGGCATGAACTGAGGCCTCCGGTAACTAAGAATAGAATAGAACAGAATTCAACTTTATTGTCATTGCATGTCATTGTTAACACTGTGGCCGTGTATCGTGGAATAAATGGATTATAATCTCCCATGCAGATTATAATCTCTGACTGTAGATAACATGGTGACTGTAGGACTTATGCAGCCAGTGTCTCCATAAAATAATCTGCTTATGTGAATCATATTGATAAACTCACTGATGGTGATTTATTCATGAAAATAAGCCTAAAAAACTAATAATTAATGCTCTTAATATGTTGTTCTTTCTGCAAATGGATGTTTTTTTATTCTCTAATTAATAATTACCAAGTCAATTAGTTGAAAATTATTTCAGTAACTGATTAATCGTGACTAATCTAATTAACTGTTTCATTCAGCTGAAACTGATTTTATGCTAGAACAGCTTGCCATACTCAGTGCTCTATAGCTGATGGTTTGTGTTATCAGTTTTTGTCCACAAGGGGGCGCAACAGGACTGTGTGTTAGATCCCCGTCTATTTATAAACTACATCATCAATCTTTGTCTAAATGTGTCATAATCAGTTTTATGCTGATAATTCAGACATTTAAATCTTTGGATCAACTTTTGTAAAAATCTCTGATTCTGTCCTGGACTCATTAATCTGCAGATGAAGCAAAGCTGGTGTTTTCCAGGTAAAGGCAGTTTGTCCAAACGATTCCCTCAGTGACAGACAGATTCTGAGGTAATGAAGCAGAAACATTTCTGACTCCACTGAGTTTTTCTCTGATCTGACCAGTCAGAGGAAAATTCATTTCTATAACTTTCTACAGGGAATCAGGAAGGAGATGAAATCTTTCCACAGGCTGAACATCACAGCCTCCAAAAAACTCATGAACCAAATTTAAGACAGAATAAAAACAGATTTTATTCTCCCTCAGTAGAGAGTTTATGTATCAGCAGCAAATGAAAATATGTATGGAATAAAAAAAACACAAATCATCTGTCAAAAACATGGAACATATCATTGACCTCTGACCTCTGCTGATTTCTCTCCTGCAGGTCATGTAGAGGTCAGAGGTGAACCTGGACAGTCCATCACTCTGCCCTGTAGTTCTGCTGCCAGTTCATCTGTTATCGTTGTTCAGTGGAGCAGAACCGATCTGGGCTCAGAGTACGTTCTTCTGTTCAGAGACAGTCGACTTGATGTAGGGAACCAGAACCCGTCTTATCAGAACCGGGTGGATCTGGTGGACCAACAGATGAAGGATGGAAACGTGTCTTTGGTTCTGAAGAACCTGACGACTAACGATACGGGACTATATCAGTGCCAAGTCCAGAATGAAGGAAGCCTTGATACTAAACTCATCAGTACCATCAGACTGGAGGTTCTTAGTCCAGGTGAGAATTTGTTTCTGGATCAGAACCAGCAGCTTCCTGGTTCTGGATGTTAAATCTGATCCAATCGGCTCATTGACTTGATTTGTGTTTTTTTTTCTGCAGAGAAGAAAAATGGAGGAACCAGCGATGGATCCATTGGACTGATAGTTGGTCTGATCCTATTGATCTTATTGGCTGTTGTTGTTGTTGTTGTTTTATTTGTGATCTATAAAAAACAATCTGCTTGTTTCAGGAAGAAAAGCTCAGATCCTCCAGTTGATCTGTAGATTTACTATAAATGCCTTTAATCTGTGGACATGACTTACATCAGATTATTGCTGTGTGGATGGATGTTTCATCTGGCAAATATGAGTTGATTTTCTCTTGCTGACAGATAAACCTGCAGTCATAAATCATAACTTGATTATTATAAAATAGTTTTGTACAATGACTTCTGGACTGAAACTCAAAGGTGACATTTTATTTTTAGGCTGTGTTCCCACCAGTCCAATGTCGTCCACTTTGAATCTTTAAAAGCTACACAATTATTATAACTACTTAATAAAAGAAGCTCAATCAGAAGCTAACTGAAGTTTTATTATTGCATGGATTGAGCTTCTCTTTGTATTTATTAAAAAGATCAAATTTATACTAATCTTATATATTCTAGTGTTTTATTGACATCTATCCAAATCATTTCCTGAATCAAAGTTCATCTCAATTAAGTAAAAATTTGAAGTGACAATCAAACGATGGCAGGTTGGTCCGTCCTGCTGATGGAGGAGAAGGTAACTAATTATACCAGATATATCAGAGGATGGAGGTCAGTCAGTTTCTGCTGTGAAAAGTAGCTTCAGTAAATATGTAAGTTTTTATTTTTTAATAAAACTTGCAGACTGCAGCTTTAACCGTCATGACATTGCTGTCTTCATGGACCCATTGACACATTTTATAAACTATAATTCAGTTTTTTATAGTTTTGTTGGCTCTGACTTGTATTCAGGTGCAACTTGCATGTTTTCTGCTCATGCAGCAGTTTTTCACAGATACAATTATAGGATGACTAATAATGTAAAACTACAGAAAAATCAGTTCAACATTTAATAAAGTTTTGTTTCTTCTTGCTTCTTCTTCATTATATTTATGTTTATTAAAAGTAAAGCAGTTTTCAGACCTCATTTTTTTTCTATTATGTTTAAAATGTTTATTGTTCTGCATCAACTGGTGTTTTTTTATTTGGTTACATGGAAAATGAGTGTAAATAACTAATAATGCAGCTAAGCTTGTTTACATTGTTTTTTTGTTTTGTAGAGTTTTGTTCTGCTCTTATCTTCCCACCAGACTCATAATTAATGAAACTGTTATTGAACAGATTCATGTTAATCAGAACAAACATAACAGATTCACCATTTCAGTATTATTGATGTTTGACTGAAGGAGACGTTGAAGTGAATATCTAAACAAAATAAAACTGATTCATCCAAACCAGCTGATCTGTTGTGGATTATTTGTAAACACTAAATGGACCCAAATCCCCCTCCAGAACCGAGGGTCTGCAGCTGTTCCTCCTCATCACTTGGTGCAGAAAGAGGCACCAGGTGAAGGAGTTTAAAAGGCCGCTTTTATGAACTTTCAATCAAAAGTTAGGATGTTATTCCTTATAAAAACATACCTTAAGTGTTGCCTTGATTTTTTTCATGCATGTTTGAGGAATCCTTTAATCTCCATGGCAACACCATGTTAATGGAGAGGCGTAGCTCTGGATCACATGGTGCTGGTAGTGATTGTAGGATCACCTGTTGCTCACCTGGTGACTTTAGTGATGGGGAAGTCTACTTTTTGCTGACCGCTTTAACTTTGAATGATTTTCGTCTGATCACTGTTTAAACCTGCAGATCCGTTTTTATGCTGCTTTGGGACACGGATGTCTGTAATTCACTGATAATACTGAAGATATTGATGCAAATAAAACAATCTTAACTGCAGCTTGGATTTACGTTTTAGGATTAGAACCTCAGTCCGAGTAGAGCTGCTGCTCCTCCATGCAGAGAGCAGCCTGTTCAGGTTGGTCAGACATCTGTTGAGGATGGACACCTCCCTGGTGAGGCCTCCTCCTCACGTCTGGACACTGGGAGGAGATGGAGGAAAAACCAGGACACACTGGAGGGACGATGTTCCTCTGCTGGCCTGGGAACGCCTCGGGATTCCCTGGAGGAGCTGGAACAAGAGGCTGGGGAGGAAAGACTGGGCCTCCTTATTCACATGTAACTTGTAATGTCAGGATGTCTTAGCTATTTCATTATGTACAACTTAGCAAAACTCATGTATAGTTATGGTTCAGCAATGGAAGCATTAATAAGACTGTTTTTCTGAATGATTATTATAAAGAGGGTCTACAATTAAACTTTTTGCTACAGAGTGAAATTAAATATCTGAGAGGAATCTTGATGCAACCTGCTCAGGTCTCCACCTCAGTGTCTAGGAGACAGAGATGATGGAAGGAGCCACATGTTCACATGTTCACATGTTCTCCATTATGTTGGTTTTTATCACAACCTTTGTGTAGGAAGTGATGAACCTTTAGAAATGAGACCCACAACTGATTGGACTGTAACATGGAAACAACACAGAAAAGGCCTCAGCCAGGATTTTAACCATCCATCCATTTTCTAACAGGAGCTGCTGCCTGTCTCCACCCTGGACGGGTCACCAGTGTGTCGCAGGGCAACACAGAGACAGACAGGACACACAACCATAAACACACACACACATACACACACATGCCCTCACACACTCTGGTTGTTTTCTGAAAGTTTCCACTGAAGCCTTTTTCACTCTGTGGTTTATTGGTTGTTTGTACAGATCAGAAATGAGCAAACAGGAAAACATTTCTAATCTATCGGCTCTGAAGCCACAGAAACCAGAACGATCAACGACGTAGAAACAGCCGAGACCAAATGAAAACTTTAATAGTTCACTGCAGAACGAACTGTGTGAAAGAAACATTTGATTAAACATCCAGACAGAAACGATGTTAAAGTCAGATGATGTTGGGCCAAAGCAATAAAACAACTAAATGTGAAATAAAGAGGTGAAGCAGCAGCTGGAGGTCAGAGGTCAGACTGGTGGACTACCTCAGTGAAGAGTAGATGATGTTTGTATCTAGTCGAACATCTGGAAGAAAATAAACTCTGGTTAAAATAAAACTAAAAACAGATTTATGAAAACTTTAAAATCATTTATCAAATGTACATGGAAAAATTAATTGTTCCTCTTATTAAAACACAATTGAACTGTTAGTAACTATATTCTGAAGATTCAGTTTAACCAGCCATGTCTCCATCCTAGTCCTGCCTGACCTGTAAAATCAAAAGATCATTTAAAAATAACCTGTTTGATGACATGAAGCCGACCAAATGATCTCAAACATCCAGTTATAATATTTAATTCCTCTGAACAAGGAAGAGCAGAATAAAGTCAGTGACATCAGCCTGGAAGGATGAAAACCCATTTGTAAGGCCAGAACCGTTCTCCACATGGAACCACAGGGACCAGTGGAGAACCTTCCCAGAGAGACGGGAAGTCCAGAACAACCAGCACTGAGAGAGAGAGAGAAAGAGAGAGAGAGAGAGATAGACTCTGGCCTCAGAAAGCCCATCAGTGACTCCACACTGAGCTCCACACTCAGCTCCACACTCAGCTCCACACTCAGCTCCACACTCAGCTCCACACTCAGCCTCCCCCCCAGCAGGCCCAGTGCATCCTGCCCTGGAACCACATGGAGACAAGATACCCTGTGTGACACCACCCTACCCCACCTTACAAACACAACAGAACAGACGCCACCAAACTACAGAACGAGTTTCCCGACCCAAGACCAGGATGGCACCCAGGGCAGACGGCCCCCACATCGCCTCTGCTACCGTACAACACGCTGCCAGTGCACCAAACCAACCAAAACGTCAGTGGCCCCACATCCAGAAAGGGCTGGAGCCCCTTCAGTACACACTGCAACCAGCAGCACCAACATGCAGGCAACCAGAGCAGGGCATGCAGAGCCCGGCCCAACCACCGGCCCAACACCAGCAACCCGACTCAACCCATCCATGAAACACACACAGCACACTGCATTGATGAGCGTCCCACCAAGATGACTAGCAACCTCCTCCGCCTCAGTAAAGCCATCAACAGAGAACAGGAGTCTGGAAACCCCCAGGTCTTCTTCTTCCTGCTCTGATATGGTGTTGATGTGAGTTGTTATAAGTAGCAACTAAAACAGAGATGGGCAAGTTGATCATATTATCTGCATCCATTGATGAGAGCTTCTTCTGTCCTCATGTTCAGGCTTCAGAGCTAACTAGACTCTGAGTTTAGTTACCAACTTCAGATCTGCTGTTGTGAAACCAGAAACCCAGAGGATCACAGAGCTGGTTCGGTTCTACTGAGTTTGTTCCTCAATCAGAGCCTTGATGTCCTCAGTGCTTTCTGACCAAAGCCTTCCTATGACCAGCTAGGCTAACTTAGCAACGGTTAGCAAAACTCAACTACTATAAAACTGAAACCATGAGTGAAAGGTCTGCTCCAAAGAATCATTCAGGAAGGTGTGCAATGTTTGATTCAGTAGGGGGCGCTATACTGTGTTAGTAACACATGAAGATTATCAATATGGTTGAATTTAGTGCATTAGCTGACATTAAATATCATGTTGGTGCAGCAATCTAGTGTTAGTGGAAGTAAAAGCTAATGTTTAGTTAGCAATGCACAACATTGGACTAAGGGAACCTCAGTGGGGTCAGAGGTCACTAGATCATGTCAAGATCTTTTCTGGAACAGCAAAGTCTCAAGAACCTCTGAGGTAGCATTTTACCTCTGAGCATTAATGTTTACTGAATGCTAATATTTCATAATTATAAAACTGTAGAATCCAAATATTAATATAAAGTCTAGCCATATTTCTCATTATTTTGTAAATCCAAACTTTATAGATTATTTCAGACATTAATCAGCAGCAGTTCTACCTCTGGTTCTGTTGGTTCTGATGTTGATTTCTCCATAACTGATCCCGTCTGTTCTCACGTCTGAGTAGATGGCAGATGAAGGACTCTCTGTAAATATATAAATATGAAATGAGGTCAATATACTGCAGCGCTGCTGTCAGATAAATGCTTTAATATCATTCATGCAGACATTAACTCTTTGTTTTGTCTGTTCTGAACTTAAATAACTGTAAAACTAGCAGGTGGGAAACACTGAGACCACACAGTCTCACAGCTAAATCAATCCAAGTCGACACGTTGCACCACAGATCAAAGAGACGCTCTGTAAACTTCGACTCAGTGACATGCAGGTCTGCAGACCACCCTGCAGAAACCACCAACACCTCCAGAGGAAACGCAGGGCAGCTTTCACACGCAGAGACACCATTAACTGGAACAAAGGGTGAAGCACAAACACACCGAGAGGAATCAGAGCGTTACAGATCCTCTGATTATCAATAACTCTATTCATATACTGCCTGCATCTTACTGGGGTAAATGATGATAGACATTGTTAGAATAATTATCTAAGTTCATTTACTTGTGAGTTTATTTGAAAAGTTATGTTTTCATATTATTATTTTGTTTGATGTTTACTTGACTCCTTTTCTTCTGTGAAACACTATTAACCATTTTTAGGATGTTTGCCTGGAGGCTAGAGACGTTTGCACGTTCCTGTGTTATCAGCTACATGTGTAACAGAAGGTTCCAGAGCACCCTGTAGAAAAAGGTCATTGGTCAAATTCTTTGTGTGACTTTGAAAAAGCCCAACCTCCTTCCTTGTATTTTCTAATAAAGCCAAATGCAGACAAAGATCGGGCAGAGTTGATCCCAGACAGTGTTTTACAGCGGTATTCCGTGTCTCGGATCTTCCCTCTTTTCTGCAGAAAAGACATACTGCCTCTGGTTGAATCTTTGCTAGTTAGGAATTAAAATAAACCTATCAGACATAAAAGTTATTTGAAGAAGGCAGATAAATGTGTTTTCTCTAATTTTAAAAGTTAAACTGAGCTGCTGTTTGAAAAATAAGCAGCATAAGATTATTAAAATCTACATCTACAGGTACAATCAGACTATTTTTACTCCTCCAGGCCTATAGGTGGCGCTAAACATGGAGTAAGGGACAGGCAGTCAGTCCTTCATCAAGCTGATCTGCATGACCAGAACAAAGTTTCATCTGAACAAATCAACTGTTTGCTGAATATGAGGACAAAATAAAGTTCAGTTCAGACGGAGTGAAGAGAGTGGCAGTAATCAGGTACAGTGAAGCACGGTGGTGGCAGAGTCATGATGAATGTTGTTGGCTGTGAACTAGTTCACTGAGGGAACCATGAAGCAGAGAATGATGTTCAGAAACTGAACCACATGACAGTGTGGTCCAGCAACCCTGCTGAACAACAACAGTTTTGTTGCTATTCAACATAACAACCATAAACATCTCAGTGATGATCGATCCTAACGATGATCGATGCTAACGATGATCGATGCTAACGATGATCGATGCTAACGATGACGATGCTAACGATGATCGATGCTAACGATGATCGATGCTAACGATGACCGATGCTAACGATGATCGATGCTAACGATGATCGATGCTAACGATGATCGATGCTAACGGCTCTGAGGGAAACTGAACTGGTGAAGCTCCTCTTCACATCTAAACTCCATCAATCATCTGCAGCCTTTCATTTCTCACACAGAAGGTGGAGAAATGAAACGTCTCCATCATCCACCAGCTCATGATGTCACCATGGAGGAGATTCTAGACAACCAGCCAAACTCCATCAACTCTGAGTCCAACAGAGAAGAAGCAGCTTTAATGGAGGAAACACAAGATATTGATCGATATCGGTTCATGTTTAAGGATAGTGATGGTCCGGTCGACCCGGTTCTACTGGACCCAGAACTCCATCATCTGCTCCACCTCCAGCTGCTGTGGTTCTGAGTCAAACCAACCTGTTCCCCTCCTGGCCTGTGGGGGCGCTGCACCAAGAACCACTGAAGGAAACGACACAACGTCTTTCTTCATGTAATGTAATAACACTAGAGTGGCATGCAGGTGGAGGATTTCTCTTTAGTCTTTGGCTAAAATCCATGAGCCTTTTCTCCAGCTATCGCTAGGCTAGCATGTTAGTTTGGATTGTATTTACCCAGAATGCCCTGCGTTATAGTCCACTTCCTTCTTCTGGAGCGGTCTCCGGTCCGCTTGGTGTTCATATACTCACGTCAACCAAACCCAGAGCGAGGTTTTAGACGGTTTTAGAGTTTGATTTATTTGCAGATTACTTGTTCACACCTGACCAAAAGAACTGGAGGGCGGATTAAAGCAGACTGAACAGAACCGGAGGGAACGGACTCAGAACTACTGAGGGAGATGGAGTCCTGGAGGAACTGATGCTGAAAGATGAACAGGATTTATTTCTCATTGTAGCCAAAATGACTGACCTAGATCCTCTGATGTATCTGGAACAGGTTGGTACGTTTCCCCCTCCAGACAATGAACCAACCTGCCACCATGTTTGACTGATAATTGATAAATAACTGAGATGAAATCCAATTCAAGAAATTAAACTAATTATATAAACACAGCACAACTTTTATCTTTTAAATAAATTTTACAAAAATAAAGTCATTCCATGCATTAATAAAACTGTTTAGCTTCTGGTTGAGCTTCTTTTATTAAATATTCATACGTTTCTGTGTAGCTTCAAAAGATATTTAAGTTCTTCCTCCTGTTTTTGGGTCCTGATGGGGCCCAGCTCATAATGTTCAGGTTTTGTTTGACAGGAAACGTTTTGATTTCATCCTGCCTGAAATCCTCTACCATAGTCCCCATACCCAAGAAACCTCACATCTCCTGCCTCAACGACTACCGGCCAGTGGCACTAACCCCTGTGGTGACGAAGTGTTTTGAAAAACTGGTCCGGGGTCACATCACAGCACTTCTCCCTCCTGGCTTTGACCACCACCAGTTTGCCTACAGAGCCAACAGATCCACAGAGGACGCTGTGATCACGGCCCTCCATGCTGCTCTGTCTCATCTGGAGCAGCAGGGGAGCTATGTGCGGATGCTCTTTGTAGATTACAGCTCTGCTTTTAATACCATCCTCCCTCACAGACTGGTGGACAAACTGGGGGACCTGGGCCTCCCTCACTCCACCTGCATGTGGATTCTGAGCTTCCTGACCAACCGACAGCAGAGAGTTAGGGTGGGAAAACATACATCCACTGCCCTCAGCCTTAGTACTGGCTCTCCACAGGGCTGTGTGCTGAGCCCCCTGCTCTATTGTCTGTACACATACGACTGCACCTCTGCCCACCACAGCAACACCATCATCAAGTTTGCTGATGACACCACAGTGGTGGGGCTCATCTCAGGAGGCGACGAGTCCACCTACAGGGGTGAGGTGGAGCGGCTGTTGCAGTGGAGCAGGGAGAACAATCTGCTCCTCAACAACTCAAAGACAAAAGAACTCATAATAGATTACAGGAGGAATAAAACGGACATTACACCACTAACCATTGGGGGAAAATGTGTGGAGAGGGTAGCTGATTTCTGGTTCCTGGGGGTCCACATTGAGCAGGGCCTCACATGGAACATGAACACCTTGGAGCTGATAAAAAAGGCCCAGCAAAGACTGAACTTCCTGAGGGTTCTCAGGAGGAACAGCATCAAGGAGAAGCTGCTGGTGTCCTTCTACTAGTGCTCCATAGAGAGCATACTGACCTACTGTATCTGCGTCTGGTATAACAGCAGCACTGCGGCTCAAAGGAAAGCTCTCCAAAGGGTTGTGAATACAGCCCAAAAAATCATTGGCTGCCCTCTCCCCTCACTGGAGGACCTGCACAGCGACCGCTGTCTAAGAAAAGCACAACACATCACAAAGGACACTTCTCACCCCGGACATTCTCTGTTCACACTGCTGCCTTCAGGCAGAAGATACAGAGCAACCAGAACCAGAACCAACCGTCTCAGAGACAGTTTCTACCCGATAGCAATAACAAAACTAAATGCAATCAAAAACAACCATTAATCATCATGAATGATGGATGTGAGAATGTGGCTGTTCTTTATTGGGGTTTTTTTTACTAGTTATTTGTTAATTCTTACATTGTGTGTGAATTGTGAGACAGTTATTTTTTGTTTTTAAGCTTATGCACTGACTGATGGCACCTTTTAAATTTCGTTGTCCTTGTGACAATGACAATAAAGATTTATCTATCTATCTATCTATCTATCTATCTATCTATCTATCTATCTATCTATCTATCTATCTATCTATCTATCTATCTATCTATCTATCTATCTATCTATCTATCTATCTATCTATCTATCTATCTATCTATCTACCTATCTAGATCAGAAACAGGAAGCTGGACGACCACAGACTGCAGGCAGAGACGGTCCAACATGGCAGGCTGGTTCTAGTCCTACTGACAGTCACCATGGCAACGGATCACCTGATTCATTCCTACTGACAGTCACCATGGCAACGGATCACCTGATTCATTCCTACTGACAGTCACCATGGCAACAGATCACCTGATTCATTCCTACTGACAGTCACCATGGCAACAGATCACCTGATTCATTCAGGGTCTGCAGATCTACCAGCAAACTGACTGAATAAAACAGCAACATGGAGGAAGTTATAAGATCAGGATTAATAAGGATCAACATGAAGACGAATGTTTCATTTGGATGTTTTCAAACATCATCATCATCATCATCATCCTCACCTTTGGCTCTCTGCTGATGAAGCTGAGTTATCTGGACGTCGCTGTATGTGACGTCGTCTCCTTTATCAGCTGGAAGAAACAGAGATTACCCACAATTCACTGCTTCAGGAGGCAGTTCAGTTTTATGAGGAAATAGTTTTGTGCTGAAATATCTGACTTCATTTTATTTATTAAAAACACATTTAAAAAATCAGTAGTGCAGGTTAAACATTCACACCACTATAGAGAAACCTGCTTTTATAAATCAAGATGTTTGTATTTCACCTTTTGTTTTGTGACGACGTCTCTTCACCAGTAGAACCAGTAACACCAGTACCAGCAGGAAAATCACAACAATCACACATGATAGAGAAATGTAGAGATCAGACTGGGAGGAAGGTGATGATGATGATGGAGGTGATGGAGTAGGTGGAGGACAAGAAGTGGTTGTTGGTTTTTCTAAAATTGAATAATTTGTTAAATAATTGCCAAACAATTTATTTTGAAAACCAAAGTTTAACAATATTTTCAGGCCTCCTGACCTCTGACCTTTGACAGAGATCCTGCTGGATGGAGACTCTCCATGACGGCTGATGTTACATTTATAGAGGCCTTCATCAGAGCTGGAAACATGGAGGAGGGTCATGTGACCTGATGGTCCATCACCAATGAAGGAGCCATCTTTATAGAAAGCAACTGGGAGGTTGTGGGTTGGATTCTTTGCTCTGCAGCTCAGAGTGACGTCATCTCCCTCCATCACAGGGAGGACAGGACTCTGCAGGATCACTGATCCACCTCAACACAGAGACAAACTACAGCATTTCATCCATTTCCACACAGCTTCAGCAACACTAACTCCACAGTCTGATCTTACCAGAGACAGAGAGCTGGATGCTGCTGCTGCTGCTGGAGGATCCAGACATGGACTCACACCAGTACAGACCAGTATCATGTTCTCTGATGCTGCTGGTTTTACAGGTAGATCCATTTTTTCTCCACCATTTATCTCCACACTCAGTCCTGGTTTCTCTGCTTGTGTTTCTCCTCACAGTCCATCCATCAGATCTGTTTTCATCCTCACAGATCAGAGTCACTGATTCTCCTCTAAAGAACTGAGATCTGCTGGGACTCACAGTCAGAGGAACTGGGAGGACTGGAAATAAACATATTGATTCAGAATAAAAACATTTCTTTACAAAAGTATTAAAATGTCTCCATGAACAGCAAATGTATTTCTTCTGTTTTCTAATCTTTCTGTAAGGAAACCCTCAGCAGACTTTATCATTTCCTACTTGGAGATAATAATAAGTATAAACTTTACTAACCTCGGTTTATTCTGCAGCCCAACAGGAAACTCAGACCTACAGAAAACAGACATTAAACTGGTTTTATTCCACGTCCAGAGCTGTGACATAGAACTGATATCTGTGATCTAGAAGCAGACCTTCATCTATCAAACATTCCAGCTTTAATCATTTTCTAATCTCTTCAGGTCTTTAGTTCACATATTAGGATTATTTTTAATCTTGTAATTCAAAGTAAATTGTAAACCTGCTGATCTCAGTTCAGTCTAACTTGTTTCTCCTTCATCCTACACCATCATCATCATCATCATCATCAATAATCAGACAGTATCAATACTTAAATCAGCAGATATGAACTTACAGAGCAGCAGACTCTGCTGTGTTTCCTTCATGGTTTCTCTCCTTCATTTGACGTTTTTCGTGTCTGACTGGAGACTCAGAGTAAAGAGAGACCGCCCTCTTCCTTAACGCAGCTCTGCTGCTCTCTCTCTTCATGATGCATTGCTGATAGTTATTGGTCTATCATCAGTCGCCATGGCAACAGATCAACTGTTGCAATCAAAGTGATCATAATTGTCTTGTTCACAAAAATCCAAACAAATTAAATTAAATATATTCCATATTAAACTCCTGAGGCCTGAACAGTGGTGCAGATGGTAGAGCTGTTGCCTTGCAGCAAGAAGGTTCTGGGTTCGATTCCCAGGGTCTTTCTGCATGGAGTCTGCATGTTCTCCCTGTGCATGCTGGGTTCTCTCCAGTTCTCTGGTTTCCTCCCACAGTCCAGAAACACGTTAAGTAAATTGGTCTGTATAAATTCTCCCTAGGTGTGTGTGCGTGTGTGTGTGTGTGTGTTTTAGTTTCCTCTTCAGTACCATCTGTGGCCTAATTCTCCTTTCTAAAGACTGCTGGACCTCATGTTAACCAAACTTGCTCTGACACGGTGAACCTCCTTGTTTTGGTTTAAAGTTTAGGTTGAGAAGTAAAATGTGAATTAGGTTTTGGTTAAAAAAGGGCAGTGATATGTATTTTCCAGACACATAGCATCATTTAATAGAACAATAAAGTAACTGTTAAATTCAGTTGTTATAAAAATACTACATACACCAAAGTAATTTTACTTCCTGATGCTAACACACAGACAGCGCTATGCTAACACACAGACAGTGCTATGCTAACACACAGACAGCGCTATGCTAACACACAGACAGTGCTATGCTAACACACAGACAGCGCTATACTAACTCACAGACAGCACTATGCTAACACACAGACAGCGCTATGCTAACTCACAGACAGCGCTATGCTAACACACAGACAGCACTATGCTAACACACAGACAGCGCTATGCTAACACACAGACAGAGCTATGCTAACACACAGACAGTGCTATGCTAACACACAGACAGCGCTATGCTAACACACAGACAGCGCTATGCTAACACACAGACAGCGCTATGCTGTTGTCCATTGGTTTGTTATCCACTAAGATCAGCTCCAGTTTATTCTATAAGCCTCGTTTTTCCCACACAGTTTAAAACTATCAGATGTTTTAGATCTTCTAGACCTGAAGGAACCTGAAGATGTTTCCTTCATCACTGTCGTTCCCACAGTTGAAATCAACCACACACACACGCACACACCCACACACACACACACACCTTCCCAGAAGGCGATCCTTTCCACAAAGTGTATCTGTCCACTGAATGACTGGTACCAGTTGAAGCCACGTCTGAAACCAGTTCAGTACAGAACCAAGGTGGAGTTCTTGGTTCTTGTTCTGGTGGAACTGGGACAATTTCCTCCTGGATGCAGATTTGTTCATACTGACATTTTTACCTGATTTTGTCTCATTGATGAAACGACCAAATGAGGTCAAAGGTCACTCGGCACATTGAGACAATGACATCTGCAGGCTGTGGCATTGAATCTTTATACATCTAAAATATTTCTGAACATTCTTGTAACCATTCTTTGCTATAATAGGTTATGCAGGTCATGATTTTTATGTTTTATTGTATTAATAGGTCAGATTTGTGTCATTCAGACGGTACAGTTTCCCACCAGCAACAATTGTTGCCGAGTATAAAACCTTTTCACTAACATAACCAACATAAAATGATATAATTCATGAATATCATGTGTTTATTATAGGACCAAGGATTGAAATGCATGAATTTATTTTACAGGAAATAATCTGGGATTAAACGGGTTAAGATGGAACATATACACACATATTCATGACATTCTTTGATTAAATTAATTTCTCTTAAGTGTTACTCCAATAGTTAAAAATGTGATTTATACCAGGTGAGTCTTTCTCCCCTGAGAACGTGTCATAAGTTGCGGTGTAGATGGTGAGGCAAAATGCCAGGAGACCCAGGTAAGAGAGATATGGTAGATTAACGATGAATAATGCTCCAAAAACAGTCCAAATCCCTGGCAGCACTGCTGAGCGGAAGCTGAGGCTCAACACAGGTAGCAACAGAGAGAACGAATGGACTAACCAGCCACACAGCAGAACAGAAGCCAAGACACACAGGTGACACTAAATACACAGAAGGTAATCAGGGAACGAGACACACCTGGGAACTAATCAAAGGGAGACAGGACAACATGGAGACTCAGAGACTCAGGAAACTCGAAATAAACACACAGAAAAACACGGAACATGACAGGACCCCCCCTCAAGGGCGGCTACCAGACGACCCCCCCAAAAAATGTCTAAGAAAAAACACAACAAGGGTGGGCGGAGACGAAGGAGGGTTCTCACGGGGAATGTCCGGCGGGCGTCCGCGGCGCCGGAGGCAGGAACCACGGAGGAGGTCCGGACAGTTCTGGACAGGATAAATCCCAGCAGATTTAGGAAACTCAATTAACCCGTTAGAAGGAGAGCTGGTAGCAGATCTCCCCTCAGGAGAGGAAGTAGAGAGAAGGGGGGTGTTGCGCAACAACAGCATACAACCTGTGACCTGCTGCACAGTGAAACATTTACTCAGCTTCAGTAAGGAATCAACTAGAGCTGCTTTGATTTTGATTCAGGATACCTTTATCCTGAATACTGAATTTGCTTTTATCATTTCTGAGATTTGTTGTTGTGTTTGGGAGCTTGTGTGATGCGAGGCGTTAGCTGCAGCTGCAGGTCAAATACAAGTTCAGTTCACACATCAATCCAGTTTATTTGATGGGGGTGTGTGGGGGTGTGTGTACAGCCCACATGGAAACATGAACAAAACCAAACAATCACTTTTTCTAATGATGGGGTCGATTTAGGAAAAGTCATAAAATTTCAAGTTGGAAAAAAATTGTTTACGGTATTTTTTCTACAGCTAAACATGGTAATGGGTCACTTTGACCCGCAAGACAACACAAGGGTTCAAATTCAAAAATACTTGATCAATCACAAAGGGAAATGAAATGATGTTGTAACTCATTCAGATTCTTCCGAGTTATTGAAGATGGTGATGGCTGTTGGCAGGATGCTCAAGGTTGTCCATAACTTCCTTGATTTTATGAAGAATCCTTCTTTGCACTGTTGTCTCCAGAGGCTCCATAATCTCAGCAGATGTAAGTAATGCCTGAGAATCAATGAGCTTCAGAATTAATTCATTTTTAAGTGATTTTATTTCAGAAGAGACTCTGACTAGAAGTTGATGACATGTGACCCGAACAAGTCCAAACCAGAACCTCTGGGAGTCAGAACCAAACCTGGAGAAAGTCCTGCAGGTCTGGAAGCGGCTGGGAGTTTCACCTTCACCGGGTCACACAGAACATCTGGTGACACTATGAAAGAGAAAAATTGTACTGATTAATCCACAAACATGTATATTGAAATATATCTGTAAACAAATTTGAAGTTATGATTGTCTCAAATTCACTTACTTTTGTGTCAGAATAAAGTTAAGATCCTTCCAGTCCATGAAATAGAGTTTAGAAAAGTCTGGTTGTTTACATCAGACCATGAACTTCTGATGGGGAAAATTCAGGAGGTTCAAACTAGCAGATCAGAGACTGACTGGGAATCAGAACCAAAAAAAGTCCACATTTCTTCCTACAGTCTGTCATTTCCTCCCTGATCAAAATGCTGGGGGAGAGAATCTCTTCCTGGAGGGAACATCTGTCCAGATGCTGCTGCTGAGTCCCACCTGCTGGATGTGGGTCTGGGTTTTCAAAGTGAATCTCATTAAAGCTCTGACTGACCTGAGTTGAGTTTATTTATTTTTATTTATTTATTTATTTATTTATTTATTTGCTTATTTCAAACAGACAAAAATAAAAGCAAGAAAGAAGAAAAAAAGAAAATTCAAACAAATTATCATGCCCAACTGACATGCAGGTTTATATGATCAGCTCTGAGCTGCTGCTGTTCTGATCAACAAATCAAGAAACTTCAGTTCCTCTGACTGACAGCAGCAGCCTGGCAGTCCGTACTGAGGGAAAACACCAGACATCAGCTGTTCCTCATTAGGTCACAGACAGACAGACAGACAGGCAGGCAGGCAGACAGGCAGGCAGACAGACAGAGAGACTAATTTTCTCTTTTCGTTTTAATAATAATCAGTAAGAAACATGATGGAGGTTAAATGAAACCAGTTGGTTCTGGGTCATCCCAGCACCGCTCCAATCAGAACCGGACCAGAACCGGTCCAGACTGGTTCTGGTTTCCATGGCGATCTCCTTCATTCCTGCATCAGGCTGCACGTCTCACACAGACAAACTCAGACATGTTTCCCTCTTTACATCAGCAGCAGGAGGTCAGAGGTCACAGCTGCTCATATAAAGGTGGGCGGGGTCAGAGGTTAAATTTATGCACAACATTTATATTTATTCATAAACGGTTAGATAAATAAAATAAAACAAAAATAACAAATTCACCTCCACAGGTGAGTAAATCCTGTAAACATGAAGAGTTTATGAAAATATGATGAAAAACTGATGGATTTATAATAAATAAGATTATAAAATAAATACAAAGGACAGATTTTACTGGATATTTTAAACCCTGAGCTGCTGCTGTTTGACTATAGATTATTAATAATCAGAGCAATGATTAGTTTATGATGCTGAAGGATTTCACAATAAAAGACTTCCTGTCTCAACATGGTTCATATCATCCTGGTGCAGCTCTATGAATATTAAATAAACTCCAACAAAATCACTTCAACATGTCAAGTTACTTTATTTAATCCTAAAATAATAATAATTTACTGAGCAAATGAAGATTTTCATCAGGATGTTTACTGAACTTTAGAAATATTACAGACTAAAGAAGAAAATCTTTCCTCTAAAATCTTCCTCTTACAAATGAGACGTTGAAGAACAGAGTATTAATTTAAATGAAATGAATAAATAGGGTGTAAAACAATAACTAAATAAAATGTAAAATAATATTTTGACCATGGGTCAGATTTTCAGTTTGAACATGAACTGTTGGTTTTATTCCAGATTATCTTTGAAATCCAGTGAGAATAAATCATTTCACAACAAATGAAGCTTTAATGATAAAATGTTTATTCTGAGTGTTGGAGCCAATCAGAAACAGGAGAGTTAAAGTTTCCACAGCAGAGGTCAAAGGTCGTCTGAGGAATCAGTCAAGTTGCTGGTTTTATTTAAATATTAAACTAATAAATGTTTTTCTGATGTTTATGAACTTATGAGTTAAAATCACTGAAGCAGAAGAGACGTTAATAACCAAATGTCTGATTTTTATTGTTGACAGTAAAAAGATGTGGAGCATAAATATTATGAACTCAGATCATTCAGTATTTTATTCTGTTCTGACCTTTGACCCTGAACCTTCAGAGGTGTTTCAGTTTTCTCCTCTCAGCTCCAGTTTGTGACCTTCACATTCTTCAGTGAGTTTAGTAAATCATTCCCAGGTGATCAGAGTCAATATGTAACCAATAACTGAGTCAATATGTAACCAATAAGTGAGTTTTTCTCTCTGACTTTACCTGATCAGATCTCTGGTGATGATTCTTTTGTTTCTGTTATTTCAGGATCTTTTTTCTGCTGTGAACTGAAACATTCCTGGATGTTTGACGTTTTCGTGTCTCTGCCTGTACCTGAGCTGCTCACCTGGCAGCAGCTCCACCTGTGTTTTCCAGAGTGGGCGGAGTCAGAGCTGCTGGGTCACAGAGTACAGAGTGTACTGGAGGACAGAGTCAAACCTGGCAACGTGGAGGAGCAGGCAGGAGGATCAGTGGGCCGCCATGAAACGCTGCAGGTCAGTTTCCTCTTTACTGCTTCTTTGAAATATTATCTGGAGCCGATCGCACTAATGAAGGATCAATAATTTACTAAATAAATGATCAATAATGTCCAAACTGCTGTCAGAACCAAACATCTACAGGATGTCGGACCTTCAGCTTCCTGCAGTAATTCCTCCGTCAGGCTGAACTTTAGTTAGAAAAACTTTAGTTGTGACTCAAAATGTTTGTCATTTTCTAGCAGAATGAATAAATCTGATCATGATCAATATGTTGATCAACCAGGAGATGATTTACAAGCAGATTTATGAAACATGTGCACTTCTACTAGTTTCACTTTTAGTCATTCTAAATTTAATACAAACTAAAATCTTTCAGATTTCTATATTCATAAACTTGGACTTTCTTCATAAATCAAACTAAACTGAAGATGAATTGGTTCAAAGTTTTAATAACTGTTATTTTAATAGCAGGAGTTATTAAAAATCTCCTGTTATTAAACAGTTTGTGGTTCATCTCTAAAAGTGATTCAGATTATTAGAAACTCTCTGCGTCTGAAAAATGTTTGTAGTTTTTATTGAACTTTCTGCTTCAGCTTCTTTCTTTCTGTTTTCTTGGTTTCTGCTTCTGTTTCCTCTGATTGTTTCTCTGGTTGGAACATTTTTCTGTTGTTGCATTTTGCAGCATTGATGTGTTTGCTTGGTGTGTTGCCATAGTTTCATGTTTTTGTGTTATCAACGACACAAAACCTGATCAGATGCAGCAATCAGGAGAAAATACAGAGACTGTAAGATCAAATCAGAAACATCAACAGATAATCAATAATTAGAGCAGAAGGAGAAAGAATCAGATTGTTCAGTTTGGATTTAAATGTTTGGATCTTTGAAATAAAATATTTCTGATGTTTAAAGTTTAGTTATCTGGTGAAATGTTTACTCTACTTTATATACTGAAAATATTACTTTTGCATTATTTTTACAATAAATTTCTGAGAAATAAATTGAATTGTCGTCTTTATAAAAAGAAAAAAACAATTATTGTGTAATATTTAAAAAACAAACTGATTATAGTTATAATATACATTTAATAATCCTGATTCCTAATAAACATGATAAACTCATAAACCTTCTAAACCAGGATTATTTACCAGTGATGATCTTGAACACATTATTTTCTAGAGAGATTTAGATTTATTCGTTTTTTAATGAGTAAAAACCAGAGGAATCTCCCACCATGAGCTGCTTTAGTAAAGATAACTGGTTTGGTTTTACAGTGTGGTTCTGGTTCTGTTCAGTCTCAGTAGTTATTTAAACTCCTGCTTTTTATTTCTTCCTGTCTGGATTCTCTGTTCATCCGTCTTCATGTTCCTGGTTGGTTGAACTTGATCAGTTTTTATTAATAAATCATCACCAGGCCTCACTGTCACTGATCTTCGGCTCTGCAGGAACTTTTATTACATTTGGCTGAACACATTTAAAGTTTTATTAAGTTGTTGAAGCTTTAATAAATAATGAATCTGCAGGTCAGTTACTGTTTATGATCTTAATGTTGGATGAAGTCGCTGTTTGTGGCTGTTGGTCATGGACATGATGTCCAGTCTTTATGTTTGGTGCTGATTTATTTCTCTTATTAATGTTAATATATTTATTGTTTTGGTTTCTTATCAGTTTAAATTAACCTGGATTAGGGCTGAAACTTTAACACAGTATTTTCTATTCATTAATCACATAGATTGAAATCTTTGAACAAAATCACGTCTAGTTTTTAGTATCTGAGTTTCTGGTAAATCTGGAAATGTGACTCTTAAACTTCCTCTGACTGATGTGGTTCTGCTGACTAGTAAACGGACCTGAAAGCTCCGAGTTCTGCTGCTGTTCACTTGGTTTCTGTGTTTTAACTGAAGGTTAAATAGTGACTATGGCTACAAACACATTTATTTCTGGAACAAGCCAACATTTTCATTCAGCAGGAAGTCAGAGCTCAGATTACAGCTTAACGTTCCCAGTTGAAGCTGAAGAACCAGAACCAGAACCGATCCACAGGGAGAACAAACTCCATGCAGACGATCCTGGTCCGGATCTAAACCTTCTCAGAAAACAGAAGCAGAAATAAAATGTCCCTGATTGTCTGGTTTGTGGAACCTGGTGCAGCATAACAGCCTCCACCTGGTTTCTCCGTGTTTCCTTCCTAACAGCCTGGATCACTGAACATTTTCCTGCTGCTCGTCTTTGTCAGCAGGAGGAGGAAACACTGGCTGACGGTCAGGATGCTCAGACAAACTTTCTGTTTGGTGTCACATATCAACTGTTTTACAGTCCAAATGCAGTCAGGAGTTATTCATGTTGAAGTTCAAACTAAATCCCAAATTATTTCAATTCATTCAAGTTGAATCAGTGAAATTTATCCGACTTTAATCCACCATAATACTGGAGAACATAAAACATTTCAATAAAAAGACACAAACATGTAAATCAAATGAAAACACAGTGAGGTCAGAATAAATATGAACAGAAAGCAGAAAAAATCTCAATGAAATAAAATTCTTCATATGATGATCAGGTTGTTCTTCATGTTTTCTTTCCACATTTCAAACATTTTTCTCTTCACTCTTGGTGCCGACATGGATCCTGATGATGCTTCATGTCTTTACAGCCTTTCAAGGCTCTTTAAGGAGGATTTTACTCAGATTATTACTAAAATTACCAGGAAACATTTTATGTTCATCAGATTCACTGATTAAATGTGAAGAACAATGAAGAACAATCCACTGATGTGAAATATGTAAACGATAAACAGCAAAGCAAAACTAATTTAAATCTCCATTAAAAATCAATCTGGACTAATCTGAAGAAAGATTTTACAGATATAATCTGATTCTATCCAGGATCCAGGATCAGTTCAGGTCTGGATCAGGTTAGAAATGAGAAAATCTGACTTATAAAGCATTTCAGTCCATGGTTGATGGTACAGGTAAAATAGTTTTATAATGTTGATGAGATCAGAAAGTTGATCAGTTGTGATTATTGAAACATCAGAGCAGGGAGGAAACAGCCTGCAGGAGGAAATCAGTTCATGCTGATCGATCAGAAAATCACCAACAGCAACAATAATCTGATGCAAATTATCTTTACAGGATTAAGGCATTCATTCATCTATAGATTAACTGGAGGATCTGAGGTTTTCTGCATTAAACAAGCAAATTGTTTTCTATAGATTAGAACAAAAACACCAGCAGAGACACAATCAGACCAACTATCAGTCCCACGGATCCGTCCTGGTTTCCTGAGTTCTTGTCTCCTGCAGACAAAGACAGAACTAGAATCAGTTAAACAAATGATCTGATCCCAGATATTTCTCTGGGATCCAGAACCAGGAAGATGCTGGTTCTGATCCAGAGTTCAACTCACTCGCCTGGAGGAGGATGAGGAGAAACATGCAGGTTGATGGTTCTGATCCGTTTAGCATCCAGGCTTCCTTGATTTTGAACTCGACATTCATATGTTCCATTATCGTTAGTCGTTGCGTTCATCAGAACCAGAGACACGTCTCCATCCTTCATCCGTCTGTCTGCCAGATCCACTCGGTTCTTGTAACCTGGATGCTGGATGGATGAATCAATCTGATCGTCTCTGTACAGAAGAACAAATTCATCCCCCAGATCAGCTCTGCGCCACTCCACAGCGACAGGTTTGTTCTCAGTAGTTGTACAATTCAGAGTGACGTTGAGTCCAGAAAAACCTGTGATGACTGTAGAAAAGGAGACAGAGCAGAGAGGTTAAAGGTCAAAGAGGACTGTGTCCTTCCATGGCAGCATAAAGTGCTTCATGTCCACCAAGTCACTTCTGTGGTTAACAGTCACTGTTACAACTTGTTACATTCGGCTTAAAGCAGAACTTACAATACACACGAGGGAGATCTGTCCCAGGAATCAGGTAAGGTATGCTACCCCATTAATTTGTTAAAATGAATAAATAAATACCCAATCACTCAATAAGAAAATAAGTTGATCCTTAGCAACAATGATTTATTCAAAAAGAATTACAATACTACGAAATAATAATAGTTATCTTGATAGATAGATCGATAACCACATTCCCTCAAAAAATAACTATGGTTACTCGGTTTGAATCAGCAAAAGACCTAATTAATTAAATGTCCAAAATTTTCCCATCCTTTTTTCAAAGAGATTATTGTCCACAAAGCAGTTCTATATCCTCGAAAAATAAACAAAGTCCTGGAAGTATTTCCCCAAGTCCCGATCCAAAAAGAAAAATCCTAACGTCCAAAACCGCTCCCCAAAAAGATACGAAAAAAGAGTGGTACCACCAAAAATCCCCAAAAAGAAAAGTACAGTCCAGATCTCACCGGGAGCGTTTCTCTTTCCCCTCGGTGGCGTCCTCTTGCACTGGCGGCGTCCACTTGCACCGGGCGCCGTTTCCTGGGTGCAAACTCCGATCCAGTTCCTAAAATACTATCTGTGGCACGGGGCGAACTTTGATAGCTGTTTTTATGTCTTTCCTTTGATTTTTACTGGTTTTAAACGTTCAGACCAGTCAAAACTCCCGCTGCACAGATCCCACGGTGAGTGTCTTCCTCACACGCCCCTTTTTAATTACTAATTTGTTTCACACACACCTGAAAACATCAGGATTTACCCGAAATCAGTTATAACCAGTGGAAATTGGAATACTTTTTAACAATGAAATCACAGCAACTGTTCTACACGACAGGTTGATACATTTACTTTTTAATGTATTTATTTAGGAAAAAACAAACATAGTGGTTATGTTACAATCCCCCCCCCCCCAACCGGAGGCAAGGGAGGTTGAACTCCAAAATAAGGCTTTAAGTTAACCACATTAACCGTGTCTGTTCCATTGTCCTGGCCTTTCCACTGAAGCTGATAGTTTACTGGGCCTAACTGTTTCCTCACTGTAGCTGGTCCTGACCACTTTGGCGCTAGCTTTGAGGAAAAACTGTCTATTGCTTTGGAAAGTGGGTGGGACCTTACCCAGACCAAATCTCCCGGCCGGAATTGTGCACCTCTCCTCCGGGCATTGTAGTATCTGGCTTGTCGGGTTTGACTTATCCCAACTTTCCGTTTGACTTCTTCTTTCATCTCCTTATGTTGCTCCAACAATTTGTATATGGGTTGCTGAGGTGATGGTGGTTTGGCTATCATCCTCTCCAATGGCCCTTGAAGTCGACGTCCCAGCATAAGCTCCGCAGGGGCTCTCCCTGTGGTTTCATGTTGAGCACTATTTATGGCAAAACGAAACTCCCTTATATGTTGGTCCCACTGATTGTGATGCTGTCCAACAAATGAGGCTATCATTGTTTTGATAGTTCTGTTAGCTCGTTCTGTCAAGTTAGATTGAGGATGATAGCTGGTGGTAAAATGGTGCTTTACCCCCCACAAAGAGCAAAAACTGGCCATCTCTTGACTGGTAAACTGGGGCCCACGATCCGACACAAGACTTTGTGGAACTCCAAAACGAGTAAATATCTCCTCCTGGAGGATAGTGATGAGCTTCTTTGTCTTGCTGTCTCTTACAGAAAACATTTCCACCCACTTTTTCCACCACAAAAAGGAAGACATTTCCTTTTTTACTGCGGGGAAAAGGTCCCATCAAGTCCACCCCAAGTTTTGCCCAGGGTTCAGTCAGCGGTGTCGGCTGCAGAAAGCCAGCTGGAGCTTGATTATCTGGTTTGTACTTCTGGCAAACTGCACAGTTCTTTACATGTTGCCACACATCCTTACGGACTGACGGCCACCATGCTACTTCTAACAGCCGGAGGAGTGTCTTTAGCCTGCCCAGATGTCCACTCAATGGACGATCATGGAAGTACTGTAGAAATTGAGGAACTAAAGACTTGGGAATCACCAGCTGATATTTGATTCCATCTTTTAGTGGGGTCTTCCTGTACCAGAGATCGTGAACTTTGTAGAAGGAGATCTTGTCAGGTCTCTGGTATCTCGGATCCTGAACCATCTCCATCAGGTCTGAGTCCTTTTCCTGAGCTTCCTTGATTTCCGTAAATGATAGGGGCAAACCTAACAAGGTTTTAGCAGAATTCAGGGCTACCTGTGCTGTTCCAGCAGGATTAGTAACCATTGCTCGGGACAGCGCATCAGGCACTACATTGTGCATTCCTTTTCTATATTGTACTTCAAAATTGAACTCTTGCAACCTCAGCACCCAGCGTGTTAACCTAGAACTAGTTCTGGGGCAATTAAATGCCCAGGTTAGTGCAGCATGGTCAGTGTAAATGGTAAACTTTGTACCCTCTACAAAGTGTCTCCACTTTTCCACTGCCCAAACCACTGCTAAGCATTCCTTTTCAGAGGTGGAGTAGTTCAGCTCTGCTCCCTTCAATGATCTTGAAGCAAAAGCAATAACCTTTTCTCCATCCAGAGTTGGTTGGACAAAGACGGCCCCCAGACCAACGTCACTGGCATCTGTATGTATTTCGAAAGGTAACTCGAAATCTGGCTGCCCCAGTATGGGTGATTCCACCAAAGCTTTCTTCAGCATCATGAAGGCACGTTGGCAGTCCACTGTCCACTCCCACCAAGCATCTTTTTTGAGTAGTTGATAAAGAGGTGTAGCTATTTCTGCCAAATGTGAGATGAACTTGTGGTACCAACCAACCATTCCGAGGAATCTCTGAAGTGTTTTCTGGTTAGTTGGAGTCGGATAAACCATAATGGCGTGGGTTTTTTCTGGATCCACCTGAACGCCTTCCGTTGATACAATGTGTCCCAGGAACTTGAGTTCTCGCTGGAAAAAGTTGCATTTCTTAAGATTGAGGGACAGATTGGCATTATGGAGCTTTGCAAATACTGTATCCAGGTCTTTCAGGTGTTGCTCGGCTGAGGCTGAGAAAACAATCACATCATCGATGTACACACAGCAGATCTTTCCCCGTAGCTCTCCTAAAACTTTCTCCATTAAACGTTGAAAGGACGCTCCTGCATTTTTTAATCCAAATGGCATGCGCTTAAATTGATAAAGTCCAAAAGGGGTAATAACAGCAGTTTTTTCCTTGCTTTCTTCTGCCACTGCCATCTGCCAATATCCAGACTTCAAATCCAGAGTGCTGAAAATTTTTGCTCCAGTCATTGACTCCAACAGCTCATGGATGATGGGCATGGGATAAGCATCCTGAAGCGTTTTGGAGTTCAAAGCTCAGTAGTCCACACAAAAACGAAAAGATTTGTCTGGCTTAGGAACAAGGACAACGGGGGATCCCCATGAAGACTGTGATGGCTCTATAATATCATCCTTTAGCATAGCATCAATCTGTTCTTTTATTACTTGCCGCTTGAAAGGAGACACCCGGTAAGCTCTGCAGCGGATGGGTATTTCATCTGTGGTCATTATTCTGTGTTCTTCCACAGATGTTCTGCCCAATGTATCCGAGCATACAGATGGCCAGGCCTCCAAAACCTTCTGGACTTCTGGAGGATGTTTTATCTTCATGGGATATGACTCTGTGTTTGGTACTTTGTCCTTTTCCATTGGCAGAGCCAAGATCAGATTTAGGGGAGAATGACTATCATGCACAGGTGTTCTGGCAGCAGCTGAAAATGAAAAAGGATAAAAGGTATAACCTTTTGGCCCTTTTACCCCATAGGTGTGGTCACCCAGGTTGATGATGGCAGAGGTTTTGGACAAAAAGTCGAGACCTAGGATAATGGGAAAGGTGAGGTTATTATCCTCCACCACAAAGGTCTCCAACGACCACATCATCCCATGCCAACCATAAATGATTGTGGCTTTCCCTAAAGCACTGTAGGTTTTGCCATTGGCAAGTGCAAACTTCTGGTTGTCAGCTGGCTTCAAAACCTCCCCTTCTCTAGCAATTATTTTCCACTGACTATTTCTCATCAGGGAATAGGTGCATGCTGTATCCAGCACAGCATTGTACATCCTGTCGCGCACCTCTATGGGAACATGAAGGAGGGAGGAACCCGGGCCTCGCTGAACAACAGATACAGAGTCGGCTGGCTTTCTGGGATTTCCCTTAGATCTTGCTGGGTATTTTCCTTTGGCTTTGTGCTGATCCACTTTCCCCCAGTAAATTTTAACACCAGCACAGTCTTTTTCAACCTGAGATCCCACCTTTATTAATTGATCCATAGAGGTGACTGTGCCACGAAGACAGCCAGCTAGCTTGGGATTGCAGTTGTTTAAAATCCTCCTCACCAGCTCGGTCTCACTGATGTCTGGCTTCCATCTTAGACATAGTGCTTGATACTCAAAGGCAAAATCTCTTAGACATTGCTCTGGCAACTGGACCATATCTCTTAACTTCTCTTCCACTTCTGAAAGATAGTCTGGTGGTAGAAAGGCAGCACAAAAAGCATTTTTAAATTCAAGCCAGTTGTGAATCTTATTTTTAGCCACACTCCACCAACACCGAGCAGAGCCTTTTAAGACAGCTGTTAAAGCTCCCAATAATTCAGGATCAGCCAGAGGCCTTACTGTTAGAAATGTCTCACACTGATCAATAAAATTTAAGACATCAGAAACTTCTCCTGCACCCTCAAATGTCGGGAACTCCAAGTGCACAGGGGGCTTGGAGTAAACCACAGATGTTCTGCTTGATGAAGGAACTGCCAGGTGAGAGGTTGGTGCTGGGAGGTCTACTATACCACTGTCTGTTGATGGCCTGACTGGAACCGTTCCTGGAGGGATGTAGGCAGTAGTTTGGTCCGATCTTTGGGGGTGTGAAAGTCCAAGACTTCCTTGTGGTACTCCTTGTACAGGTAGGGCTAAAGGTGGAGATGATGTTTCAGGGAAAACATACCTCATGGTAGAAGAGAGATGACCAGAAGGCATGGGGAGACTTGGTCTGACACTATCAAGGGAATGAATTTCTGTAGAGAGTCTAGCGCGCTTCAGCCTCTCGATTTCAGCCTTCCACTTCCCATCCCGTCGCAGCAAACAATCTACAACCTTAGCTTCAAAGTCTTTAAAGGCGGTGTCTATGCATTGCTGCAGGGCCTCAATATTTCTATCTATATATGTCCTGATGTTTTGCTCCCTATTCAAAGCACTGTCTACAGATGCCCGAAAATCTTCTTCCAATGAGGTAATCCTAACCCCCATGTTGGTTAAATCATTCCTAATACCATTAATGTCTGACATAGTGAGATAGTCTTCCTCGTCATCCTCTCTTTCTTCAACTTCATTATCTGATACATAAAGGGAGCTAATTAGAGAAGTTAATTCACCTACAGGATTCCTCCTTGTAACCCAGGCGTCTCCCTCTCTGTTGCTAAATGTCTCTTCCTGATCTACAAGACCTGCTCCACTTTCTTCCTCATTCTCATCAGCATCTCTTTCCTCAGTATGTTGTGATTGAGAAGCTATGTCATCCATCTTGCAAAAAAAAGCACTCAAAACAAATACATTCAAATCTACTATAGGATTCTCTTTAACTGTGTCATCTAATGTAGCACAAAACCTGAAATTATATTATCCTGGTCCCCATACTGGCCACCATTTTGTTACATTCGGCTTAAAGCAGAACTTACAAATACACACAAGGGAGATCTGTCCCAGGAATCAGGTAAGGTATGCTACCCCATTAATTTGTTAAAATAAATAAATAAATACCCAATCACTCAATAAGAAAATAAGTTGATCTTTAGCAACAATGATTTATTCAAAAAGAATTACAATACTACGAAATAATAATAGTTATCTTGATAAATAGATTGATAACCACATTCCCTCAAAAAATAACTATGGTTACTCGGTTTGAATCAGCAAAAGACCTAATTAATTAAATGTCCAAAAATTTTCCCATCCTTTTTTCAAAGAGATTATTGTCCATAAAGCAGTTCTATATCCTCGAAAAATAAACAAAGTCCTGGAAGTATTTCCCCAAGTCCCGATCCAAAATAAAAAATCCTAACATCCAAAACCGCTCCCCAAAAAGATACGGAAAAAGAGTGGTACCACCAAAAATCCCCAAAAAGAAAAGTACAGTCCAGATCTCACCGGGAGCGTTTCTCTTTCCCCTCGGTGGCGTCCTCTCGCACTGGCGGCGTCCACTTGCACCGGGCGTCGTTTCCTGGGTGCAAACTCCGATCCAGTTCCTAAAATACTATCTGTGGCACGGGGCGAACTTTGATAGCTGTTTTTATGTCTTTCCTTTGATTTTTACTGGTTTTAAACGTTCAGACAAGTCAAAACTCCCGCTGCACAGATCCCACGTGAGCGTCTTCCTCCCTGCTTGCGCCTTCCTGCGCAGACGCACACGCCCCTTTTTAATTACTAATTTGTTTCACACACACCTGAAAACATCAGGATTTACCCGAAATCAGTTATAACCAGTGGAAATTGGAATACTTTTTAACAATGAAATCACAGCAACTGTTCTACACGACAGGTTGATACATTTACTTTTTAATGTATTTATTTAGGAAAAAACAAACATAGTGGTTATGTTACAAACTTAGTGACTGATGAAATATTGATCCACTTTTCAGAACCTTCTGGCTTTATGTACAGTAACTGGTGACAGATTTATTATTATTTTATCTGTTTATTGGTCGCTGTTACAGCCCGGCTCTGGGCCCACGGCATGTTCAACATGTTGGCCTAAATATGTTGTCATTTTCCTATCAACTAAAAAATTACTGTTTGTGATACAGAAACTCATAATTACTTCATTAATTTACATTTTGTTATATTTTGGTCGCCATTTTTTCACAGCTGGGTTGATGATGTCATCAGGTCCAGTCTGTACTGGAGTCTCCAGAGTAAACAGGAAGGCTAACTTTTCCCCAGCAGTTGTTGATCATATTGGTTTGACTGGTGTCATTTTAGATAATGCCACACTGTGGCGCTATTGGCTGTAATTTAAAAACAATAAGGTGAATCTGGATCAATTCCCACATGGAAATAAGAAGAGTGCAGTGAGAGAGAGAGCCGAACACAACGTCCAGAGGATCTATATTTGTGCTTTCAACATTTCTCTACAGAAGACTTTGTCACTTGTACGAGCAAAACTGATTAAGACTCTAACAAGAGTTTGTTACCTAAACAGGCTAAAAATAAATGCTGTGCTGATAGTTTCTATCCACAAAGCACTTAAACCCAACTGAGGTGTAAATTTATGAACTATAAACCAATAGAGTGGCAAAGGCAACCAGAAAACTGGCAACCCAGCAACACTATGGCTGTGCTCCCAAGACAACCGCTCTAACCATCTGATCTCACGCTGCTGTTTGTGAGCACATGAACTCCAAAGGGGAGACACACTGAGGCACAAATCAATCAACAGGTAACACTTAAAAAACTTTAAAAACTTATAAAAAAAACCTTTATTGGAGAGAAAAGGTTCAAAACGAAACATCCCCTCACTATCTTCCCAAATAAGTTAAACTATGTTCACTAATTAACATCTCAAAGAGATAAAATTGTTGTGTGAAATTGTAGCTTAAATTTGAACAAAGCCCAGTTTGTTGGTGCCTTAACAAATAAAGGGAAGCAACGTAAGGAGAACTTCAGATTAATTTACTAAACATTATGGCTGGTTGGAGGGAGGGAAGGTGAGGGAGCGAACCAATGACAGGAAGCTGTTGAGCTTCAGGTGACTCTGAATACCGGGTCAGAACCAGAACACTTTGTGGATGCCAGGCAGGCTGCTGATCCCAGCCTGGCCTGGAGCTGGACCAGAGACGTAATGTCCTCTGACTGGACTCAGATCTGGGTCTGAATGACGCCTGGATCGTCTTGGCTGTTGAACGGTGCAGATCCTCATCGCTTTCAGGCTTTAGCTGCACGAACAACCAACCAGTTTGACAATAACTCCGTCTTCCTCTGACCCGGAAGTCAGAGCTCAGATAACGGCGTGACGTCTGTCTGTTATTGTGCAATAGCCAGCCCCGCCCACTCCTCACAACTCTCTTGGGCTGACTACTGACCAGTTCTCTGTCTAACAGGTCCGGAAAATCTCTGAGACCTGGGTATTACCCTAAAAGAGATCTATAAGAGATAATCTGTTCAAACTGGTGGCGAAAGCGATTCGTCTAGCTCTAACTGCCTCCGATCCAGAAGCTATGACCCTTTACAGTTAAGAAACAATCAGCTGAGTAGCCCTCGCAGCTGCATAATTCCAATAACCGCTCCTGTTAACGGTAGCTCGCCTCCTAAAATATAACTCGCTCTTGGAACCGGCTAGATTAATTTAGTGACTTAGATATAAGTCCCAGGGTCATTATTTACACTCACTAAAGGAAATTATGAAGCCTCCTATTTACTAGAATCATGTACATTAGTTTTACCTTAATTAAGAGAACTGAAAATTGATTAAATGACTCAATTAATCCCAATGTCCACCAACCTCATTAGAATTTTATAGTATAAATTTATTGAGCAAGCTTAAGCAGGGATATGTGACATACAAATCAATAATTAATTGTATATAATTCAAGAGCAGTATAATAAAATCAACATGTATAACCATACTATCCTGTCTCTTTTCCCTAACCTATGTCGCAAGTTCTGAGATGGACTTTTAGCGAGCAGATTCAACTCACGCCCAGTAGATGTTGGATCTTGGCAACAGAAACATCCAGAATCCTTGGTCAGAGTCTTTGTCCTTGTGTGGAAAAATCCTCCTCAGAATAGAAGCAAAGCAGAACGGGTCCAAAACCTTCGAAAACCCAGCTCTTTATCCCTCAGGAATCTTTGTCTTTTCTCCAAGTCTGTTGCAGAGTTAGAGATCGTTGGGTTGAGGCAGGGCCGATGGTCGAATCAGGAACCAGGGCTGGGGCGGTAGGATCTTGTCCCTTCTTGGCGGCGCGAAGTCTCAACTTCCCCGTGGCTCCGAGGTGCGGACCTCTGCTGTTTCTCAATCTGCTTCTCCGTGTTGACTCGTCTCCAGCGCCGCGGACTAAGAACAGTTGCTTCCTCTTTTCAGTGCTCTTTTATACTTTTTCCCCCCATATGTGTGTATGGGGAGCTTGGTTCCTGACCATCTGCTGAGTCTTGTGGAAAGCCCCGACGGCCCCCAACCTGTTTGCTGAGTCTTGTGGAAAGTCCCATCTCTCCCCAACTTGCGACATATCCTGGCAGCGGGACCTCACCCATCATGCTGACTTTCACGTTACAACTTCCTCTTTTTACTATAACTCTCTTTTCTATAACTCACTATATTATCTGTTACAAATCATTAACCACATTCAACCTGTATTGAAACCATTTGAATTGATTTCAAATCATCACTGCTTTGATATTCATTAAGAATTAATCGCATCTTTCACTTACTATAAATCATCAAACATAATCATTACATTGTTGTTACCATTACAGATCATTATTCAGAAATACATTTCAGAAAGTTATTTTAGTGATTACGTATACACTTATACACCTTATACCAATTTGTACAATGTGTATAATTTCAATTGCAGTCTTACATATTCAACTTAATTATTAGTTTAATCAAATCACAAGATTGCTTTATTTCTCTCAGGCCTTTATGCACCTTTTCTGCGTGTACCTGGAAAGATCTCACAACCCCATGCCAGTTTTCTTGACACGTCACCACCAGCTTGACCTCAATGTTTGTAACAATTAACTGGTTTTACAAACATGGTGGTCTTATTGTGTTTTATTGTTGTTATTATGAGGCTAATATGACTATAACGTTTCGCTACACTGTGTGTTCAACTACTCTGTGAACTAGCAACGTCATCATCGTATCATCAGTTTCCTGTTCGTCTTTTGACTCTGGATTAACAGTTTGTGAGAATCGTTAGTAAAAATGAAGGCGGATTAAAAACTCACCTTCAGCAGAGACAGAACTGATACGAAGAGCCGAGCAGAACAACATGATCATTAAACAAACCATTTCTGTAACCTGTATCCAGTGTTAGCCGTAACGGTACAAGGAGTGAAATGCGGAAGTCACGTGGGTCATGGAGCTGCAGATGCTGCTGGGACTGTCGCAAACTGTCGTAAATCATAGTGATGGGAGTTATGGCTCTTTGAACCGAATCATCAGAATGAACCATTAAGTCCATAATATAGTCCATCCGTTACATCAGGCTGGACTAGTCATGGATCTGGCATCACCGATGCGTCGGCGCATGCGTCAAGTCCTTAGACCAAACCCCGTGTCGGTGCGCGTGTTGCGTTCAGCAGGTCATGTGATACAGGAAGTGTTTCTAAATGACTCTGACGCCAAACTGTGTTTATTTAAAGCGAATCTGTCAACAGGATGCATTTACCAAAATCATTCTTATCTTTTACATCATCAACTACGGAGCCTCAAGGCAAACGAAAGGTTTGGTAGTTTGGGACCATTTTGATCTACATCAGAAAATAAAGTATTGATTATCACTTCGTTGTTGTTTCATCCGGTTCTGTTCAGTTTCTACTTGATCTGAATCCAGATTCAGCTGAAATTGACTCTTAGTTTACTGTCATATTATGTTCTGCAGGTTAAATGTTGATATGTTTGACAGAAATGAATTATTGAAATAAATCCACCTCCTCAATGCTGAGGCTTTATAGGCATCAGAATGAAGATACACCTGGATAAACTCAGGTATAAACTCAGCCAGTCTACAAATTACTGTTGCTTTTTATCTGTTATTTTATATAAATGTATTGGTTACTTCATTTTTTCTACAATAGGAGAAGTTGTGTCAAAGAAGCGTAACAGACTAAATTTCAAAATGTTGAAATTTATTTTTTTTAAATGAAAATTTGTGTTAAAAAAACTCCAGTCCTCAAACATCTTCATTCCAAACATGTTCACTTAAATTTTCACTTTATGGTTCATGTTCACATTATTTATTTACTGTATGGAAGAATATCAAATATATTTTGAATTTAACTGAAGATATGACATAATACAATATATAAATCTTAAATCTTATTGTATAGACTAAGTCATCAAATCAGGCTGTCAACTACGTTGCCTGCAGGGATTTTTAATGTCCAGCAGGTGTCAGTATTCAGTGATACAGTATCGATACAGTTTTGCTTTACCCATCACTAGTTGTCATGTCCTCAACGTCCATCGCCTTGTTGGAGTCGACATTCAGATAAACTCCTCTCCAAAATGACCACACAGACAAGAGTGCTTACATTGACTCTTTACTGAAGTCAGTTGAAGTAGGGTAAAACTGAGAAATAAACATACAAATTTTCAGAAATAATACACAGTAGAAAACAATACAGCACATAAAAGTACAATAAATTTGCTCCGGAGAAAATAATTAGCTCAAGGCTGTAAAAGTTCTTATAAAAGAAATATTGCTTTATACAAATGGCTAAATTATTCCTAGTCAACAAAATATCCATTGCAAAATTGAATACATACCAACAGTGCTTTCAAAGACCAACTAAATCGAAGTTGCAGTGTTACTGAGAGAAAACCATGCTTTGTCTTCTGCTGTCTGGTCTGCTTTTTATGACATCATCAAAAACGGCACTCTTAAATGTAGTACATAAATTCTGCCACTAGATGGCAACAACTAAGCACTTCTGTAGTATAAGTCTGTGAAATGTCAACAACTGGCATGCAACAGCACACTACTAAAGAAATAAAACCTGGAAAAGGAATACCTGAAATAAGAAACCAAAATAGATTAAAACCCATAGACAACCAGAAATAAGCAAATGTAAAACCAACCTAACAAAACCCAATTATAAGATACAAACCAAACCAAAAGTGTTTCTGAGGAGGGAGATGGAAAAGCCTCCTGTCTGCTGCAGCTTGGCAGCTTTAAAGCAGCAGAGCATCAATCAGGGTAAAACACAACACCTGCAGAAGGCCTGGATCCAGAACCTGCAAGGAGAACGAGCAGAAACCCACTGCAGCCGTAACATAACAGGCATGATCTTTGGAGAAAACTCACACATTCAAAACATTCAAACTCCTTGAAAACAACCCAGGCTGGGATTTGAACCCAGGACCTTCTTGCTGCAAGGCAACATGGCTACCAACTGCTCTACTGCAGTCTGTAATAATTTTATATTTTCTTGTTTTTAAGAGTGAAATTCACAAGCAGTTGAATTGTATATCAAGAACTTTTCAAAGGTCCAAAACAGTTCAAAGCTCCTAGAGAACACGTGCATTTATAACTACATAACATTTTTATTGGCACCAATGTTTTCTTCAGGAAAAATGAAAAGGTTGGAAATCAGAAATTACAATGTTACATATTTTTCTTAGATGTAAATTTAGCCCTAATATTAACTTCACAGGCCCTGAGACAGACTGTTGACCTGTCCAGGTGACCCCGCCTCTCGCCCCAAACGTTCGCTGGAGAGGCAGCAGCTAACGCCCCCTAGTGGGGAAACGTGTTAGAGAATGGATGGATGAATGGATGAACTAACACGTTCATTAGTGAACCAGCATTAGTGAGAATCTGAATGAGACACTTATGATGCAGATTTAGCCTCAGATATCAAACTCTAACTGAAAGAAACTACTGACACCATATTAATGTGCAGCAGTAAGAATTTCTACTGAACCTCAACCAAGCAGATAAATAAGCACTATGTTGCCTAAAGTATTTTCTCAGCCATCGAAACGACAGGAATCAGGTGTTTCAGTCACTTCCATGGCCACAGGTGTATAAACAAAGTATGTAGACATGTAGACTGTTTGTACAAACATTAGTGAAATAATGTTTGGCTCTGAGGATCTCAGTGAATTCCAGCCTGGACCTGTGACAGGACGCCACCTGGGAAACAAGTCCAGTCCTGAAATCTCCTTGTTCCTAAATATTCCAGTCAGCTGTGTTATAAGAAAGTAGAAATATTTATGAAAGACAGCAACTGAGCCATGAAGTGGTAGTTTAGGCCAGGTAGTTTTTTACCTGGCCTAAACTACCAGGTAGGCCAGGTAAACTGAGGGAGCGCGGTCAGCAGATGATGAAGCTCATAGAGCCAAGAGTCAATCATACAGACTTTAAGTTTCAGTTTAATACTGAACTAGTTAAGCGTTGATCCGTTGCTGCTTGTTATGACGCGCTGAGCGGCTAACGTTGCTAACGTTGTACCTGTTGATCGCGTGTAAAGTCAATCCCAGAGATCTTCTTGTTGTCCAAATTTGTTCCAGTCAGATGAGCCATTTGTGAACAAAATCCATTTATTCCACGATACACGGCCACAGTGTTAACAATGACTCCGCCACAGAGGTCAAAAACTTGTATGACCTTCCAGGTTCAACACCTGTCAACTACCTGTCACCTCTTGGTTCGTATACTGGGGCCGACAGCCCCATCTAGTGACCAAAAACCGAAAATACACACATTTGGCTCCAATACAGACCTCCAGTTCTTGTCTGACTGCAATGTGCCAAGAGTAAAGTTTGGTGGAGGAAGGGTCATGCTGTGGGCTTGTTTTTCAGGAGCTGGCTTGGACTCTTAGCTCCAGTGAAAGGATCTCTGAATGCTTCAGTAAACCAAGACATTCTGGACGATTCCAACTGTGGGAACAGTTTGGACCTGAACTCTTCCTCTTCCAACATGAGGAAGAGGAGTTCTAGCTGCAGGCGGTGGACCAACATCAGATTGAACCTTATGGGTCAGGAATGGATTTCATGAAGCTCATATGTGAGTCCAGGCAGGTGAGCCAAGACTTTTGGCAACATAGTTTATTAACTACAAACATTATTATCTTTTCAAACAATATGGAGACTTTGCTGCCCAGAAATGGACCAAAATGTGAAATTTTATCCTCTGGATTCATTTGGTACCAAAATACAGAAATGTTATAAATCTAGTTACAATGTATAAGTTTCCTTTGGGCTCTGTACTATATTTCATATAATTGAATAAATATTAATTTTACGTTAGACAGATCATTTGACTTTTTAGTGAATTTTACTCATAAAAACAAGATTTTCTACATTAATATAAAACATTAGGAATAATATAATTCAAATAGTAAAAATTGATTCTTTGATCGGTTCTTTGTAGTGAATGAACCTGATGGTTGTGTTTCCTTCAAGGAGCCATTAGTCCCGTCATCATGACGTCACGTTGCGTCAGTCCCAGCAGCATCTTGACTTCCGCGTTTCTCTCCAAAGTAGCTTTACGGCTAACAGCGTTTCCAGATGATAGAAATGGTTTCATTAATGGTCTCGTTGCTCTGGACTCTGTGGATCAGCTCTGTCTCTGCTGAAGGTGAGTTTTTAATCCGCCTTCATTCTAACTAACGATTCTCTGATCTGGTAATCCAGATCAAAAGATGATCAGGAAACTCCTGGATCATCAGCGATGAGTTTCATAGTTCGCAGAGCAGCTGGACGAACACAGTGTAGCGAAAACTTATAACTATAATGATGCAGTATGTATAATAAATACAGTTATTTATTGATGTTTACAAACAAAGAGGTTAAACTGGTTGTGACTTTAAGCCGCTATCTGAGCTCTGACTTCCTGGTAAATGGGAGGCGGAGCTACTGGTAAAATATTGGGTTGATCCAAATTTAAACAAAATAAATGTAACTTTCACCAAACCATCTATAATTCTATTAATTATTATATTATTAATAATAATTAAAGGTTATAGAACCTTTAATTAAAGCTAGAGACGATGTGGAGCGCAGCACGGTTCAACAGCTGAACTAGCAGAAAGTTCAGATCAGTTTCTAAGTCAGTAGATCCTCATCAGATCCACACCGGGCCGGGCTCACCAACCTGACCGATCCATTCATAAAACACTGGTTCTGATCCGCTGCTACAGATCAACTGGTATCCAGACCAACTGGCTGAAATCTGTGTGCATCGCAGATGTTTGTAAAGAATAGGTGGCTGTTGTAGATGCCTGTTTAAAATGAACAAAACCCAAAGCTGTTCTAAATACGACTTAAAGATTATATTAATGTTGCCACAGATTAAAATGTGATCTTTTAAAAGTCCAGATCATCTGAAGTACTAAAATCTGTTCTGATTGACAGACGGGTGACTAAAGTCCACCATCTTGTTTCCACAGAGCTCAGTAGGAACTGATCTCTGATTGGTCAGAAGCTGCTGCCATATGATTTATAGATACAGAAATAAACTCAGACAAAAATGTTTCTCTTCCTCTAGTGAAGCGGGTTTTCATAAAGCCTGTCTGATTCTGATGAATAATACTAGGAAAGACTTGTTGTAAGCGCACAGCCAGCGCCTTGGTTAATATTTTACAGTCTACATTTAATAAGCTAATTGGCCTATAATTTGCCAGGTCCGTGCTATCCCTATCCTTTTTTGGAATCAAGGATATCAGAGCTTCATTAAAAGTAGGAGGCAGCTGTCCTCTCTCAAAAATCTCTTGATAGACCTTTTGTAACACTGGAGCAAGAATATCTATATACTCCTTGTAGTATTCTGATGGAATACCATCATACCCGGGGGATTTCCCCACCTTCATCGCTGAGATTGCCTTCCTAATCTCCTCTTCAGTAATTGGTGCTTCCAACCACTCTACATGCTCCTGAGATAGCCTTGGTAGCTTGAGTTTGGAGAGAAAAGCATCACTTTCTCTTTGGTTTGTCTCGTTAAACACTGAAGATGTATACAATGTTTCATAATATTGTTTGAAGCCATTGTTTATGTCTTTTGGTAAGGTTACTAAAGTATCTCCTTGTTTAATGGCAGGGATTGTGTTCAAAAAAATCCTCTTTTTTAACTTGTCTTGCTAATAATTTGCCCGTTTTCTCCCCTCCCTCATAAAATTAAGTTTTTAACCTGAATAGAGAATATTCCACTTTTTTGTTATAAATTTAATTTAACTGAAACTTAAGCCCACAAATATCTCGATAAAGTAAATCATCATAACACCTAGCCAAATTGCTTTCTTTAAGTTTGATTTCTCTTTCCAATTTACGAATTTTACATAGACTCTCTTTTTTCTTCCATGAAGTGTATGCTATAAGTTTACCTCTCAGAAATGCCTTAGAGGCCTCCCATGCAGATTGAACATGCTCTGTACTGCCAATATTTATTTCAAAAAAGTATCTCAGGTCCTGCCCCAACTGTTCTTTAAAAAGTTTGTCCTGTAAAATCGAGACATTCATTCTCCATCTTGAACCTCTTATATTCCCCAGTCGTAATCTTATGCATAATTCCGTAGATGCATGGTCAGTGAGTGCAATAGTTTTAATATCACAACTCCGCACATTATTTACTATGAGTTTTGAAACCAAAGTCCACCATCTTGTTTCCACAGAGCTCAGTAGGAACTGATGTCTGATTGGTCAGAAGCTGCTGCCATATGATTTATAGATACAGAAATAAACTCAGACAAAAATGTTTCTCTTCCTCTAGTGAAGTTTAATTATTTAATCTTCAGGAGAGAAAAAGACTTTTGAGTTTCATTCCTCTAATTATGTACAGTATATCCGTATACAGTACAGACCAAAAGTTTGGACAAACCTTTTAATTCAATGAGTTTCCTTTATTTTCATGACTATTGACGTTGTAGATTCACACTGAAGGCATCAAAACTATGAATAACATGTGGAAATATGCACTAAACAAAAAGTGTAAAACAACTGAAAATAGCCCTTATATTCTAGTTTCTTCAAAGTATCAACCTTTTGCTGTGATTACTGCTTTGCACACACTCTGCATTTTCTTGATGAGCTTCAAGAGGTCGTCACCTGAAATGGTTTTCTCTTCATAGGTCAACCTGTCCTGTCAGGTTAATAAGTGGGATTTCTTGCCTTATAAATAGTCATGAAAATAAAGAAAACCCATTGAATTAGAAGGTGTCCAAACTTTTGGTTTGGACACACCAGTTCCCGTACCAAGCTGTAATACAGTTGGTGAGGATGCTCTCAATGGTGCAGCGGTAGAAGTTCGTGAGGATCTCTGAGGACAGGTGGTTCTTCCTCAGGGTCCTGATGAAGAAGAGGCGCTGATGCGCCTTCTTAATGATAATGGCCACCCATGGGGGGGAATTTGCAGACAATTCTTGAGCATCACCTTCCTGCCAGTATACCAGGGCTCTTGCATTCGCTGCCCAGTAATAATGCTGAAAACAGGGTAATCCCAATCCTCCCATCTCTTTTGGTTTATTTAAGTGAGTTTTTGATATTCTATGGGCTTTAAAGCCCCAAACAAAAGGCAGGATTATTGAGTCTAAATATTTTAAAAAAGCCTTTGTTAAAAAAATAGGCAGACCCTGAAAAAGATATAAAAATTTAGGTAAGGACACCATTTTAATCTATGTAACTTTTTTGAACAGGAATAATCTGATGGGGATTAAAAGTTATCAAAAAGTAAAAAAGTTTCTAAGGTTTTACTGAGTTTAGTCTGAACTGACTCGTTTGCTCTTCTCTCTTTAGAATCACACAGACTGAACCATTTGATTAAATATTACTTATTGATTGATGATAGAAAATGATTGAGGACCAGTAGTTTGATAGTTTACATGTTTCTCACAGACAATCCTATTCCAGTGATCCATATATTCCTGACAGAATGATTCCTGACCTCTGGTCTGTGTTTGGTGCTGGAAGACCTTTGACCTCTCAGTCTGACATTTGCAACATATTCCTCCTGCTCAGCTCTGACCAGAGCCACCAGTTAGACATTCTGGTTCTAGATTAACCAGCTCAGTGTCTCATGGAGATAATGAATAACCTTAAACAGCCGTTTGCTGTTTGCCTTTCATTTACTGAGGACGTTTGTTCACACAGGAATTCATTCAACGTGTCCCAACAGCTGCTTTAGAGCCAGAAACTATCTGAGGAACCGTCAGGAAGAGGAAACTTACAGCCAAGGTGACTGTGACCTCTGCCTGTCTGAGGGCAAAGGTCACAGTCGCCCTGGCAAAGATGAATCCCATCAGACCTGGAGCTGGTGGTTTCACAGCCAGAGTCATTAGATCAGGTAGATTTGAACAGCAGTTTCTGCTCAATAATTTAAGAGTCTTTTAATTAATGATTTTCATTCTAAACTTTTGGACAGTTTCAGATACAATCCCAGTCCCTGAGAGGCCAAAGTGATCGTTGCTCTGATCTGCAGCCTGTAGCTGCATAGAAACACAGCAGAGCTGCAGTAGATGCTTTACTAACATGATGAATTCAGTCAGTTTGCAGCAGCCCAGCAGCTATCAGGTTATTATTTATTGATTTGAGCTTTTAACTGCATGCAAAATCACATATTGATCAAAAGGCTCTGCAGCATTAATACTCATATCAACATCATCTGCTGGATTCAGAAGATTTTAACAGATGAACTGTAGATAACATGGTGACTGTAGGACTTATGCAGCCAGTGACTCCATAAAATAATCTGCTTATGTGAATCATATTGATAAACTCACTGATGGTGATTTATTCATGAAAATAAGCCTAAAAAACTAATAATTAATGCTCTTAATATGTTGTTCTTTCTGCAGATTGATGGTTTTTTATTCTCTAATTAATAATTACCAAGTAAATTAGTTGAAAATTATTTCAGTAACTGATTAATCGTGACTAATCCAATTAACTGTTTCATTCAGCTGAAACTGATTTTATGCTAGAACTGCTTGCCATACTCAGTGCACTATAGCTGATGGTTTGTGTTATCAGTTTTTGTCCACAAGGGGGCGCCACAGGACTCTGTGTTAGATCCCCATCTATTTATAAAATACATCATCAACATTACCCTAACATTTAGGTAACCAGAGATCTGTACAGAACCAAAACCAGTCAAACCATGACAGAAGTAATTACAAAATATAATAATTAGCAACAAAGCAGAAATAAAACACACTATGAAGAATGAATGGACTCAAATAAAAGCAGAAACAATGAATTGACTCAGATTGTGTCAAAAACCACTGAGAGCAAAATGTGTTTTAGTGAAACTTAAAAACAGCAAGAGATGAATTTTCAGATTAATAATCAGCTGATCCATAATTCTGGACAAGTCTGATCTCCTCTGAGCTTCAGTCAGCAGCAGGTCCACTGATCGAAGGTCAAAGGTCAAATTTAAGACTGAAGCAGGTCAGAAAGATATAAAACTCATGAACTCAATTTAGGACAGAATAAAAACAGATTTTATTCTCCCTCAGTAGAGAGTTTATGTATCAGCAGCAAATGAAAATATGTATGGAATAAAAAAAACACAAATCATCTGTCAAAAACATGGAACATATCATTGACCTCTGACCTCTGCTGATTTCTCTCCTGCAGGTCATGTAGAGGTCAGAGGTGAACCTGGACAGTCCATCACTCTGCCCTGTAGTTCTGCTGCCAATTCATCTGTTATCGTTGTTCAGTGGAGCAGAACCGATCTGGGCTCAGAGTACGTTCTTCTGTTCAGAGACGGTCGGTTTGATGTAAGGAAACAGAACCCGTCTTATCAGAACCGGGTGGATCTGGTGGACCGACAGATGAAGGATGGAAACGTGTCTTTGGTTCTGAAGAACCTGACGACTAACGATACGGGACTATATCAGTGCCAAGTCCAGAATGAAGGAGGCCCTGATACTGAACTCATCAGAACCATCAGACTGGAGGTTCTTAGTCCAGGTGAGAATTTGTTTCTGGATCAGAACCAGCAGCTTCCTGGTTCTGGATGTTAAATCTGATCCAATCGGCTCATTGACTTGATTTGTTTTTTTTTTTTCTGCAGAGAACAAAAATGGAGGAACCAGCGATGGATCAATCGGACTGATAGTTGGTCTGATCTTATTGATCTTATTGGCTGTTGTTGTTGTTGTTGTTTTATTTCTGATCTATAAAAATCAATCTGCTTGTTTCAGGAAGAAAAGCTCAGATCCTCCAGCTGATCTGTAGATTTACTATAAATGCCTTTAATCTGTGGACATGACTTACATCAGATTATTGCTGTGTGGATGGATGTTTCATCTGGCAAATATGAGTTGATTTTCTCTTGCTGACAGATAAACCTGCAGTCATAAATCATGACTTGATTATTATAAAATAGTTTTGTACAATGACTTCTGGACTGAAACTCAAAGGTGACATTTTATTTTTAGGCTGTTCCCACCAGTCCAATGTCGTCCACTTTGAATCTTTAAAAGCTACACAATTATTATAACTACTTAATAAAAGAAGCTCAATCAGAAGCTAACTGAAGTTTTATTATTGCATGGAATGAGCTTCTCTTTGTATTTATTAAAAAGATCAAATTTATACTAATCTTATATATTCTAGTGTTTTATTGACATCTATCCAAATCATTTCCTGAATCAAATTTCATCTCAATTAAGTAAAAATTTGAAGTGACAATCAAACGATGGCAGGTTGGTCCGTCCTGCTGATGGAGGAGAAGGTAACTAATTATACCAGATATATCAGAGGATGGAGGTCAGTCAGTTTCTGCTGTGAAAAGTAGCTTCAGTAAATATGTAAGTTTTTATTTTTTAATGAAACTTGCAGACTGCAGCTTTAACCATCATGACATTGCTGTCTTCATGGACCCATTGACTTGTATGTAGGCCTTTTGAAGGTGATCATTAAGGGGTTAAATGATTCAGTTCCAGCATCAAAGTAAAAGAAAAAGAATCAGTTCAAACAGGAGTTCACTATGTAGTACAGAGAAATTCACTCAGCCGTACTGCATCCTAATATTCACTCATCACTTAAAGAACATCTTTTTTCAGCCAGTCAATAAAACTTTAATCTGTAAAAATAGTTTCTTTATATCAGGAATCTATAACTGAACCTTGACTAGATCATTGCAGAACTTGCTGACATGCTAAGGAGGCTCCAGCATCCCAACACTGGTCCAGGTGTGCTTCAGCAGGGATGCATGCAAAGGTTAAAGGTCAATGCTACTGGAGGACTGGAGTTCCAGATCGGTCCAGATGTGGATGTTTTATTATTTTTTAATGAGATCCTCATATCTACTGGATCCTCATCTATGAATGTTTGTGCTGTAAAGCACTTTGTGTTGCCTTGTTGCTGAAAATGTGCTATATAAATAAAATTACCTTTAGTTGTGCAGACATGATTGAATTAGCCAATCATGTGGTTTTTCATGATTACCCCATGATGTCTAATTTATTGGGTCTAATTTAAAGAGTCAGAGAAAAACATAATGTACCACATTTTATAAACTATAATTCAGTTTTTTATAGTTTTGTTGGCTCTGACTTGTATTCAGGTGCAACTTGCATGTTTTCTGCTCATGCTGCAATTTTTCACAGATGCAATTATAGGATGACTAATAATGTAAAAATACAGAAAAATCAGTTCAACATTTAATAAAGTTTTGTTTCTTTTTGCTTCTTCTTCATTATATTTATGTTCATTAAAAGTAAAGCAGTTTTCAGACCTCATTTTTTTCTATTATGTTTAAAATGTTTATTGTTCTGCATCAGCTGGTGTTTTTTATTTGGTTACATGGAAAATGAGTGTAAATAACTAATAATGCAGCTAAGCTTGTTTACATAGATTTTTTTTGTTTTGTAGAGTTTTGTTCTGCTCTAATCTTCCCACCAGACTCATAATTAATGAAACTGTTATTTTACTCTGAGCTGAACAGATTCACCATTTCAGTATTATTGATGTTTGACTGAAGTGAATATCTAAACAAAATAAAACTGATTCATCCAAACCAGCTGATCTGTTGTGGATTATTTGTAAACACTAAATGGACCCAAATCCCCCTCCAGAACCGAGGGTCTGCAGCTGGTCCTCCTCATCACTTGGTGCAGAAAGAGGCACCAGGTGAAGGAGTTTAAAAGGCCGCTTTTATGAACTTTCAATCAAAAGTTAGGATGTTATTCCTTATAAAAACATACCTTAAGTGTTGCCTTGATTTTTTTCATGCATGTTTGAGGAATCCTTTAATCTCCATGGCAACACCATGTTAATGGAGAGGCGTAGCTCTGGATCACATGGTGCTGGTAGTGATTGTAGGATCACCTGTTGCTCACCTGGTGACTTTAGTGATGGGGAAGTCTACTTTTTGCTGACCGCTTTAACTTTGAATGATTTTCGTCTGATCACTGTTTAAACCTGCAGATCCGTTTTTATGCTGCTTTGGGACACGGATGTCTGTTATTCACTGATAATATTGAAGATATTGATGCAAATAAAACAATCTTAACTGCAGCTTGGATTTACGTTTTAGGATTAGAACCTCAGTCCGAGTAGAGCTGCTGCTCCTCCATGCAGAGAGCAGCCTGTTCAGGTTGGTCAGACATCTGTTGAGGATGGACACCTCCCTGGTGAGGCCTCCTCCTCACGTCTGGACACTGGGAGGAGACTGAGAGGAAAAACCAGGACACACTGGAGGGACAATGTTCCTCTGCTGGCCTGGGAACGCCTCGGGATTCCCTGGAGGAGCTGGAACAAGAGGCTGGGGAGGAAAGACTGGGCCTCCTTATTCACATGTAACTTGTAATGTCAGGATGTCTTAGCTATTTCATTATGTACAACTTAGCAAAACTTTAGTTATTTTAGGTTGTTTGTTGATAAGTGGAGGCAACAATAATACATCAGTTATTGATGTACATTTTCTGTTATCCTAAATGTTTTTTATGTCCTCTGCACTCTGAGGGTTTGGGGTCAGGAGACACTGAGAGTTTATCACTGCAGTGTTTCAGTAGATCAGGCTGAATGCTTTGACTCTTATTGTCCATTAGTGTCCAGCAGCAGTAATGCGTCCATTAGTGCTACGGCTGAGTGAGACAGTTTACTGCAGTCAGTCTCATCCTGAAACTTTGTCACCTTTAATGTTTCTATCTCTGGTCCCCATAACAGGAAGGAAATGTGATGGTAAGAAAACTTTAACCAAATGTTGTGGAGACTTTATGTCAGCTGGTTTATAGATCATTTTTATTAGAAATGTCCTCATTTATAGTTATGCTTCATCGATGGAAGCATTAATAAGACTGTTTTTCTGAATGATTATTATAAAGTGGGTCTACAATTAAACTTTTTGCTACAGAGTGAAATTAAATATCTGAGAGGAATCTTGATGCAACCTGCTCAGGTCTCCACCTCAGTGTCTAGGAGACAGAGATGATGGAAGGAGCCACATGTTCACATGTTCACATGTTCTCCATCATGTTGGTTTTTATCACAACCTTTGTGTAGGAAGTGATGAACCTTTAGAAATGAGACCCACAACTGATTGGACTGTAACATGGAAACAACACAGAAAAGGCCTCAGCCAGGATTTTAACCATCCATCCATTTTCTAACAGGAGCTGCTGCCTGTCTCCACCCTGGACGGGTCACCAGTGTGTCGCAGGGCAACACAGAGACAGACAGGACACACAACCATAAACACACACACAACCACACACACACACTCACACCTAGGGAGAATTTATACAGACCAATTAACCTGACAGTCATGTTTCTAGACTGTGGGAGGAAACCGGAGAACCGGAGAGAACCCAGCATGCACAGGGAGAACATGCAGACTCAACAGAGCACACTGTTGAGTCTGCAACTACACTGTTCAGGCCTCAGGAGTTTAATATGGAATATATTTAATTTAATTTGTTTGGATTTTTGTGAACAAGACAATTATGATCACTTTGATTGGAACAGGTGATCTGTTGCCATGGCGACTGATGATAGACCAATAACTATCAGCAATGCATCATGAAGAGAGAGAGCAGCAGAGCTGCGTTAAGGAAGAGGGCGGTCTCTCTTTACTCTGAGTCTCCAGTCAGACACGAAAAACGTCAAATGAAGGAGAGAAACCATGAAGGAAACACAGCAGAGTCTGCTGCTCTGTAAGTTCATATCTGCTGATTTAAGTATTGATACTGTCTGATTATTGATGATGATGATGATGATGGTGTAGGATGAAGGAGAAACAAGTTAGACTGAACTGAGATCAGCAGGTTTACAATTTACTTTGAATTACAAGATTAAAAATAATCCTAATATGTGAACTAAAGACCTGAAGAGATTAGAAAATGATTAAAGCTGGAATGTTTGATAGATGAAGGTCTGCTTCTAGATCACAGATATCAGTTCTATGTCACAGCTCTGAACGTGGAATAAAACCAGTTTAATGTCTGTTTTCTGTAGGTCTGAGTTTCCTGTTGGGCTGCAGAATAAACCGAGGTTAGTAAAGTTTATACTTATTATTATCTCCAAGTAGGAAATGATAAAGTCTGCTGAGGGTTTCCTTAGAGAAAGATTAGAAAACAGAAGAAATACATTTGCTGTTCATGGAGACATTTTAATACTTTTGTAAAGAAATGTTTTTATTCTGAATCAATATGTTTATTCCCAGTCCTCCCAGTTCATCTGACTGTGAGTCCCAGCAGATCTCAGTTCTTTAGAGGAGAATCAGTGACTCTGATCTGTGAGGAAGAAAACAGATCAGATGGATGGACTGTGAGGAGAAACACGACCTTAGAGACCAGGACTGAGTGTGATAAAGATGGATGGTGGAGAAAAAATGGATCTACCTGTAAAACCAGCAGCATCAGAGAACATGATACTGGTCTGTACTGGTGTGAGTCCATGTCTGGATCCTCCAGCAGCAGCAGCAGCATCCAGCTCTCTGTCTCTGGTAAGATCAGACTGTGGAGTTAGTGTTGCTGAAGCTGTGTGGAAATGGATGAAATGCTGTAGTTTGTCTCTGTGTTGAGGTGGATCAGTGATCCTGCAGAGTCCTGTCCTCCCTGTGATGGAGGGAGATGACGTCACTCTGAGCTGCAGAGCAAAGAATCCAACCCACAACCTCCCAGCTGCTTTCTATAAAGATGGCTCCTTCATTGGTGATGGACCATCAGGTCACATGACCCTCCTCCATGTTTCCAGCTCTGATGAAGGCCTCTATAAATGTAACATCAGCCATCATGGAGAGTCTCCATCCAGCAGGATCTCTGTCAAAGGTCAGAGGTCAGGAGGCCTGAAAATATTGTTAAATTTTGGTTTTCAAAATAAATTGTTTGGCAATTATTTAACAAATTATTCAATTTTAGAAAAACCAACAACCACTTCTTGTCCTCCACCTACTCCATCACCTCCATCATCATCATCACCTTCCTCCCAGTCTGATCTCTACATTTCTCTATCATGTGTGATTGTTGTGATTTTCCTGCTGGTACTGGTGTTACTGGTTCTACTGGTGAAGAGACGTCGTCACAAAACAAAAGGTGAAATACAAACATCTTGATTTATAAAAGCAGGTTTCTCTATAGTGGTGTGAATGTTTAACCTGCACTACTGATTTTTTAAATGTGTTTTTAATAAATAAAATGAAGTCAGATATTTCAGCACAAAACTATTTCCTCATAAAACTGAACTGCCTCCTGAAGCAGTGAATTGTGGGTAATCTCTGTTTCTTCCAGCTGATAAAGGAGACGACGTCACATACAGCGACGTCCAGATAACTCAGCTTCATCAGCAGAGAGCCAAAGGTGAGGATGATGATGATGATGATGATGATGATGATGATGATGTTTGAAAACATCCAAATGAAACATTCGTCTTCATGTTGATCCTTATTAATCCTGATCTTATAACTTCCTCCATGTTGCTGTTTTATTCAGTCAGTTTGCTGGTAGATCTGCAGACCCTGAATGAATCAGGTGATCTGTTGCCATGGTGACTGTCAGTAGGAATGAATCAGGTGATCTGTTGCCATGGTGACTGTCAGTAGGAATGAATCAGGTGATCCGTTGCCATGGTGACTGTCAGTAGGAATGAATCAGGTGATCCGTTGCCATGGTGACTGTCAGTAGGAATGAATCAGGTGATCCGTTGCCATGGTGACTGTCAGTAGGACCAGAACCAGACTGCCATGTTGGACCGTCTCTGCCTGCAGTCTGTGGTTGTTCTGCTGAACAGACTAGCAGCTCTGTGGTCGTCCAGCTTCCTGTTTCTGATCAAAACGTTTCCTGTCAAACAAAACCTGAACATTATGAGCTGGGCCCCATCAGGACCCAAAAACAGGAGGAAGAACTTAAATATCTTTTGAAACTACACAGAAACGTATGAATATTTAATAAAAGAAGCTCAACCAGAAGCTAAACAGTTTTATTAATGCATGGAATGAGTTTATTTTTGTAAAATTTATTTAAAAGATAAAAGTTGTGCTGTGTTTATATAATTCGTTAAATTTCCTGAATTGGATTTCATCTCAGTTATTTATCAATTATCAGTCAAACATGGTGGCAGGTTGGTTCATTGTCTGGAGGGGGAAACGTACCAACCTGTTCCAGATACATCAGAGGATCTAGGTCAGTCATTTTGGCTACAATGAGAAATAAATCCTGTTCATCTTTCAGCATCAGTTCCTCCAGGACTCCATCTCCCTCAGTAGTTCTGAGTCCGTTCCCTCCGGTTCTGTTCAGTCTGCTTTAATCCGTCCTCCAGTTCTTTTGGTCAGGTGTGAACAAGTAATCTACAAATAAATCAAACTCTAAAACCGTCTAAAACCTCGCTCTGGGTTTGGTTGAAGTGAGTATATGAACACCAAGCGGACCGGAGACCGCTCCACAAGAAGGAAGTGGACTATAACGCAGGGCATTCTGGGTAAATACAATCCAAACTAACATGCTAGCCTAGCGATAGCTGGAGAAAAGGCTCATGGATTTTAGCCAAAGACTAAAGAGAAATCCTCCACCTGCATGCCACTCTAGTGTTATTACATTACATGAAGAAAGACGTTGTGTCGTTTCCTTCAGTGGTTCTTGGTGCAGCGCCCCCACAGGCCAGGAGGGGAACAGGTTGGTTTGACTCAGAACCACAGCAGCTGGAGGTGGAGCAGATGATGGAGTTCTGGTTCCAGTAGAACCGGGTCGACCGGACCATCACTATCCTTAAACATGAACCGATATCGATCAATATCTTGTGTTTCCTCCATTAAAGCTGCTTCTTCTCTCTTGGACTCAGAGTTGATGGAGTTTGGCTGGTTGTCTAGAATCTCCTCCATGGTGACATCATGAGCTGGTGGATGATGGAGACGTTTCATTTCTCCACCTTCGCTGTGAGAAATGAAAGGCTGCAGATGATTGATGGAGTTTAGATGTGAAGAGGAGCTTCACCAGTTCAGTTTCCCTCAGAGCCGTTAGCATCGATCATCGTTAGCATCGATTATCGTTAGCATCGATCATCGTTAGCATCGATCATCGTTAGCATCGATTATCGTTAGCATCGATCATCGTTAGCATCGATTATCGTTAGCATCGATCATCGTTAGCATCGATCATCGTTAGCATCGATCATCGTTAGCATCGATCATCGTTAGTATCGATCATCGTTAGCATCGATTATCGTTAGTATCGATCATCGTTAGCATCGATCATCGTTAGCAGCGATCATCGTTAGCATCGATCATCGTTAGCATCCATCATCGTTAGCAGCGATCATCGTTAGCATCGATCATCGTTAGCATCCATCATCGTTAGCATCGATTATCGTTAGCATCGATCATCGTTAGCATCGATTATCGTTAGCATCGATCATCGTTAGCATCTATCATCGTTAGCATCGATCATCACTGAGATGTTTATGGTTGTTATGTTGAATAGCAACAAATCTGTTGTTGTTCAGCAGGGTTGCTGGACCACACTGTCATGTGGTTCAGTTTCTGAACATCATTCTCTGCTTCATGGTTCCCTCAGTGAACTAGTTCACAGCCAACAACACTCATCATGACTCTGCCACCACCGTGCTTCACTCTACCTGATTACTGCCACTCTCTTCACTCCGTCTGAACTGAAGTTTATTTTGTCCTCATATTCAGCAAACAGTTGATTTGTTCAGATGAAACTTTGTTCTGGTCATGCAGATCAGCTTGATGAAGGACTGACTGCCTGTCCCTTACTCCATGTTTAGCGCCACCTACAGGCCTGGAGGAGTAAAAATAGTCTGATTGTACCTGTAGATGTAGATTTTAATAATCTTATGAAGCTTATCTTTCAAACAGCAGCTCAGTTTAACTGTTAAAATTAGAGAAAACACATTTATCTGCCTTCTTCAAATAACTTTTATGTCTATCATCATTTACCTCAGTAAGATGCAGCCAGTATATGAATAGAGTTATTGATAATCAGAGGATCTGTAACGCTCTGATTCCTCTCGGTGTGTTTGTGCTTCACCCTTTGTTCCAGTTAATGGTGTCTCTGCGTGTGAAAGCTGCCCTGCGTTTCCTCTGGAGGTGTTGGTGGTTTCTGCAGGGTGGTCTGCAGACCTGCATGTCACTGAGTCGAAGTTTACAGAGCGTCTCTTTGATCTGTGGTGCAACGTGTCGACTTGGATTGATTTAGCTGTGAGACTGTGTGGTCTCAGTGTTTCCCACCTGCTAGTTTTACAGTTATTTAAGTTCAGAACAGACAAAACAAAGAGTTAATGTCTGCATGAATGATATTAAAGCATTTATCTGACAGCAGCGCTGCAGTATATTGACTTCATTTCATATTTATATATTTACAGAGAGTCCTTCATCTGCCATCTACTCAGACGTGAGAGCAGACGGGATCAGTTATGGAGAAATCAACATCAGAACCAACAGAACCAGAGGTAGAACCGCTGCTGATTAATGTCTGAAATAATCTATAAAGTTTGGATTAACAAGATAATGAGAAATATGGCTAGACCTTATATTAATATTTGAATTCTACAGTTTTATAATTATGAGATATTAACATTCGGGGCGTGCTGTGGTGGTGCAGGGGGTTAGCACGCCCCACATTTGGAGGCCACGGACGTCGCGGGTTCGACTCCCGGTCCCGACGACCTTTGCCTCCTTCAAAAATGGCGCCGGCTCAGCTGGCTGCCTGCAGATGCAGCTCCCGTCGTGTGTGTGTCAATCTGTGTATAAAAAATTCTTGCTGTAACTGCGAAATAATTTCCCTGCTGGGATGAATAAAGTAATTCTTCTTCTTCTATTCAGTAAACATTAATGCTCAGAGGTAAAATGCTACACTCTACCTATAGCGCCCCCTACTGAATCAAACATTGCACACCTTCCTGAATGATTCTTTGGAGCAGACCTTTCACTCATGGTTTCAGTTTTATAGTAGTTGAGTTTGCTAACCGTTGCTAAGTTAGCCTAGCTGGTCATAGGAAGGCTTTGGTCAGAAAGCACTGAGGACATCAAGGCTCTGATTGAGGAACAAACTCAGTAGAACCGAACCAGCTCTGTGATCCTCTGGGTTTCTGGTTTCAAACAGCAGATCTGAACTTGGTAACTAAACTCAGAGTCTAGTTAGCTCTGAAGCCTGAACATGAGGACAGAAGAAGCTCTCATCAATGGATGCAGATAATATGATCAACTTGCCCATCTCTGTTTTAGTTGCTACTTATAACAACTCACATCAACACCATATCAGAGCAGGAAGAGGAAGACCTGGGGGTTTCCAGACTCCTGTTCTCTGTTGATGGCTAAATCTGTTTTTAGTTTTATTTTAACCAGAGTTTATTTTCTTCCAGAAGTTCGACCAGATCCAGACATCATCTACTCTTCACTGAGGTAGTCCACCAGTCTGACCTCTGACCTCCAGCTTCACCTCTTTATTTCACATTTAGTTGTTTTATTGCTTTGGCCCAACATCATCTGACTTTAACATCGTTTCTGTCTGGATGTTTAATCAAATGTTTCTTTCACACAGTTCGTTCTGCAGTGAACTATTAAAGTTTTCATTTGGTCTCGGCTGTTTCTACGTCGTTGATCGTTCTGGTTTCTGTGGCTTCAGAGCCGATAGATTAGAAATATTTTCCTGTTTGCTCATCTCTGATCTGTACAAACAACCAATAAACCACAGAGTGAAAAAGGCCTCAGTGGAAACTTTCAGAAAATAACCAGAGTGTGTGAGTGTCTGTGGGGGTTAGGAGGTGTGTGTGTTTGTTTCTAATACCTCGTGGGGACAATTTTCCTAACATATACTGCGTTGTGGGGACACACTGCCCCTTGTGGGGACCGAAGCCTGGGCCCCACAAGGGGAAACACTGTTTTGGGGTCAGAGGTCAGATTTAGGACTAACGTGTGAATTGAGTTTTGGTTAGAGTTAGGGTTAGGTATGTAATGGTTAGGGTAAAGGTAAAGGTTTCGGCTGTAGAAATTAATGGAAGTCAATGGAAAGTCCCCGCAAAGATAGCTGCGCAAACGTGTGTGTGTGTGTGTGTGTGTGTGGGGGTGGGTGTGTGGGTGTGTTTGTGTGTTTTAGTTTCCTCTTCAGTACCATCTGTGGCCTAATTCTCCTTTCTAAATACTGCTGGACCTCATGTTAACCAAACTTACTCTGACACGGTGAACCTCCTTGTTTTGGTTTATAGTTTAGGTTGAGAAATAAAATGTGAATTAGGTTTTGGTTAAAATGGCACCCTTTGAAGTTCGTTGTCCTTGTGACAATGACAATAAAGATTTATCTTATCTTATCTTATCTTAAAAAAGGGCAGTGATATGTATTTTCCAGATACATAGCACCATTTAATAGAACAATTAAGTGTCAGGTTTAAATCACCTGGAACATCAAAATACAAACACAGGAAAGACAAGAGAGAGTTAGATTCTTTTTATTCGCGAGGAGAACGGACAGAGACGTGTTCCAGTTACAATCTCTACCCGCTGTGAAGTACGTTCTGTTGGGCCCTCTCTTTTTATTTTAACAGACGTCTCTATTACATGCATGTTGAAGCTCTGAAGGAGCAAAAAGGAAAAAAACAAAAGATATGCAGCTGCAACGTGGTTTATGGTTTCATAAACAGTATGGCTAATCAGCACCACTAGGTTATAACCTATCTCACATGAAAGGTCAGGATGTCGCTATAAACGATCTTATTATAAACACAGAAGGTCAGGATGTCCTTCTGCTGAGCAGCAGTTTGATTAGAACAAGTTGTACCATCTTCACTTCACACTTCTTCACATCAGCCTTGCATCTAAGGAAGAGGACAGGAAGTTCCAGCCGAGCGTTTATCTGTTGCAACCGGCCAGAACCGCAGTGGCCTCCTCCTCCACTGAAAGGAGAAGAAGGTCACTTCTCCTTTCAGTGGCCTCTTTAAAATATACGCAGAAACAGAATTAAAGAAATTCAAACACAACAACATCATTAATGTTTATGGTAATGGAAACAATAAAAGTAATATGAAGTATAAAATAGCAAATGTTTGTTAATGATATATACAATTTCTCTAACATAAAGTAACTGTTAAATTCAGTTGTTATAAAAATATATACACCAAAGAAATTTTACTTCCTGTTTTAATGCCTTCAGATTGGGCCTCTTTCTCTTCTTCCATTTTTAATAAGAGTGAATGTGAGCATGGCAACAATTGTTACCGCTAGCATAACACACAGACAGCGCTATGCTAACACACAGACAGAGCTATGCTAACACACAGACAGCGCTATGCTAACACACAGGCAGAGCTATGCTAACACACAGACAGAGCTATGCTAACACACAGACAGCGCTATGCTAACACACAGGCAGAGCTATGCTAACACACAGACAGCGCTATGCTAACACACAGACAGCGCTATGCTAACACACAGACAGAGCTATGCTAACACACAGACAAAGCTATGCTAACACACAGACAGCGCTATGCTAACACACAGACAGCGCTATGCTAACACACAGACAGCGCTATGCTGTTGTCCATTGGTTTATCCACTAAGATCAGCTCCAGTTTTTTCTATATTCCTTGTTTTTCCCACACAGTTTAAAACTATCAGATGTTTTAGATCTTCTAGACCTGAAGGAACCTGAAGATGTTTCCTTCATCACTGTCGTTCCCACAGTTGAAATCAACCACACACACACAAACACACACACACACACACACACACCCAGCCAACTGGGTCCAGTAACCAGTTCGACCCAATAACAGTTTAAATATTAATGAAGTCCAACATTAGCACTAATGGACTCTTTCTGCTGAAAATATCAAAATAAAAGCACTTCCTGTTCCAGGTCACACAGGATCTAAGATGGTCATTGTAGTGTCAGAAGGCCTGGTCTCACCTTTGACCTCTCTGCTCCGTTAGGTCAGCAGAACCTCTCAGCTGGTTCTGGAGACAGAGTCACTCTGCCCTGTCCAGCTGCTGATGTCTCCATAATAGAGGCTGTGATATGGAGCCGAACTGATCTGGACTCTCATGTTCTGTTTGTCCGACCCGGTCAGGAACAGTCAGTGGTCCGGCATGCACCCTATCAGAACCGAGTGAGTCTCCTGGACTGGCAGATGAAGGATGGAGACACGTCTTTGGTTCTGGGCAACATGAAGACTGAGGACAGCGGGACGTACGAGTGTCGAGTTCAAACTCATCAACATCGTCAACCTGCAGGTTTCTACTGCGCCTCCTCCAGGTGAGGGTCACACTGGATCAGAACCAGCACCTTCCTGGTTCTGGATCTCAGATCAGATAATGACGATCTTCAGTTGGATCAGACTAATTCCTGGTTCTGTCCTGCAGGGACCCAGGATGGAAGCAGGAATGATGGATCCGTCAGACGTCTCCCTGCAGCCGGACTCGTTGTTCTGATTCTGTTGTTTGCTCTCTGGGTCCAATCGGACTGAACTGAGTTTTCATTACAACGGAACCTGCAGATAAACATGAAGTTACTTTTACTGTTTTACTGTGAACATAAATATGGAAACCAGATCAGCTAACAGATCCCAAACCGTCCAGAGCTCCACTCAGACCAGAGGTCAAAGGTCAAACGGAGTCAGTCTCAGTGTTTCTCTGCAGAATGAAGATCAGAATATTTATATTTATGATATTTATAATATTTATGATATTTATAATATTTATAATGTTTATAATATTTATGATATTAATAATATTTATGATATTTATAATATCTATAATATTTATGATATTTATATTATTTATGATCAAACTGCTGCTCTGATGAAGCAGTTTGTCTCTGGTTGGTCGGAGGCTGAAGGCTGATGAATCGCTGGCCCAGTTGGATGAAGCTGGTTTCCAGCCAGCATGTGTTTGTGGGGCCCATCGGGGTTCGGTCAGGCTGGACGGGTCCAGTATGGACAGGGCTCATATGGGACCAGGTGGGTCAACAGAACAGAACAAACCCAACAGCTGGGTCCAGTTTGTTGATAAAAGCAGCAACACATGGAGAACCCACATGGGTCCCTTTTCCCCCAAAGTCATCCTGGATCAAACATGAGCTGCCACCTTATGACCCAGTATGGGTCCCGTATGGGCCCCATCATCCAGAATGTCTCTGACCCAGATGGGTCCCACATGTTAATGCTGCCTGTCACTGATGGGGCCCACCAAAATGAAGGTTTCTGTGTTTTTATTGTCCTGAAAACATTTTATTTGTCAGATTTTTATCTTTTGGTTTCTGCAGATAAATGTGAAGAATTTGTTCCCAAATCAAACTGTTTCATTTCTCTTCTGTTTTTACCTTCAGAGGAAAAATCTGTTGAATTTGAATAAAATCAGAGTGAAAGAATCTGTCTGCCTGTCTGTCTGTCTGCCTGTCTGTCTGTCTGCCTGCCTGTCTGTCTGTCTGCCTGCCTGCCTGTCTCAGATCTACAGCAGCTCTGCTTCCTTTAACCAGATAATTGAAATTATGAAAACATGTAGATTTAGATATTTTTTCCTTTTGAAATATTTATTGTTACTTTGGGACATTTAAAACATGACATTGTACATTTATACAGAAAGTTTTCTTTTCTTTTAATAAACACAATTCATCGATTAAATCAAACTAAAAGAAGATAAGAACAAGGATCTAAAAAACAAAGTCTGTATGTTAAAAGTTGATCAGAACCGGATTCAGGACCGGGATCAGGACCGGGTTTATGATCGGGTTCAGGACCGGGTTTATGACCCGGATGACTCGGGGAGCCGACCCGTTCTCAGACAGAGGAGGTTTCATCTGTGTGTCTGACAGTAAATATTAAATCAATCAGATTCCTGCTCTGTAAATAAAAATTTTTTTGTTCTGAGATTGAAACATGGAGCTGAACTCATAAAAACTAAAATCTTTCTGGAAATGGGCCGACGGTTTTCTCTCAAAGTGCTTCAGAGTTTACTGGTTCAGATATTCATTCAGTTTGCTGATCTGCCCAGCAGCATCTCCCTCTCTGTGGTTTCACTGGGAATGAGGAAGTGATGTGACACCAGGCCCACAGCATCACACTTCCTCTGTTGGAGCTCAGCTTCACACCTACAGTTGGTTTACTGAGTTTAACTTGTAACTTTCTGCTGTTCCTCGGTCAGGAGAACCAAACAGGAAGAAAGCTCTTCATTGTGTCATGAATCTCAAGTCTCCTTCTTTTCTATTTCTAGTTTTTCTGTGTGATTTATGTCTATAATTATGTATTTAGTGACTCTGTGATGATGAAGCTGCACAGATTTTCTGAGGATTATTCACCAGAAGAGCAGCAGAGTCACGTGACTCCATCAGCTGGTAGTCATACAGCCTCCTGCTGCCACCTACTGGTGGAGAGCTGTTATTACAACTCAGCTGACAGAAACAAACTGGGTGAGAAAGAGGCTCAGCATCTGGAACATCTGGACTAAAGCAGCTTGTCCTAGTCAAAGGCTCCAAAACAGGATGTGTAGATGTCCAGATTATAATCCAGAATCCTGAAGAGATGAGCAGCTGAATGATTCAGAAAACAGATTTCTATGGATTCTTGTAAACTTTTATTTTTCAGTCAGAACTTTATTTTCATCTTAAGGATGGAATCAGTTGCCAGATAATCCTGAACATGAAGTGATAAATGTTGAAACTCAGAGACTGAAAAGAGAATAACAGTCACAAATAAATTAACTCATTCATTCATTAATATTGGGAAGAGAAACAGTTTATTATTATTTCAACATTAAAAACGTTTGTTAGGATTGTGTAGAAAAGATGTTGATATCTTTATAAATAGTGTTTTGTGGTCAATATTATTTCACCATTTTATTAATGTGGGTTGCCAGGTTGGACCAGGTTTCCTATCAGGCTATAAGAATGATAGAAAACATGCTAACAAAGCCTCAGACCTGCAGACAGGATGACAGACGAGGCTCTTTGACTCATTTATATATGAAATGATGAAATATTTCCCTGTTTTTACTTTCATTCTGTAATTGCCCTGTAGGCAGCAATTTATTCACATGTATATTTATTATTATTGATACTTTAATTAAAGATGAGTTGTATACGTTCATGTTATGGGGTAACATGTTCTCATCCACCTCAGTCTCTGCAGTTTCTCTCCTGGAGAACAGAAACATCAGCTGAGCTGTAATATCAGCTCTCCGCCACTAGGTGGGGAAAACACACAGCAGCTCCAGAACCGGGACCGGAACCAGAACATTCAGGAAATGAAATGATTTGATAATTACACATTTTCCTGAAAATATTAGGCATGAAGCAAATAATTCATCTTTCATCAGTTTCTCTGCCTGAGTTTTACTAACAGCAGATTTTAATTTACACAAATCTGCTTTTAATTATTAAATCTAAATAATGTAAAAACTGGATTTATTTGCTTTAGTGTTCAGATGTTTAAACCCAGTTGGAAGTTTTGTTTCTGTTGCAGGTAAGAAAAATAAAATGTTATTAATTAGTTTATTTTTTATGTTTTTGGGTAAATGGCGTCTGACGGTCCGACTGCTCCAGCCATGAGTAACGACCCAAACTTTTCAAATTGAACCAGAACGTAGAAATCACAAGAGGTGATGAAGATGAGGAAGAGGACCGAGTTGACCGGAGGAGCTGCAGCTTCATAATACCTGTTGCTGCTTTGGCCTAAAAACGGCTTTGGGCAATTCAACAAAATGTTGCGTTTGCTTAGGAAATTCCCTGGAAAGGTGGATGAATGATTGGTGAACACATGAGTTCATGCAGGCAGCAACAGGAAAAGCAAAATGATTCAACATGTTCTAACCTGCAGCCTGACAGCAACTTCTGGAAAACCAGCAGGAAGTCGTTCTGCATCACTGGAAACAAAATCAAAATACTTTAAGGTTGAATTAAAATCTTCAGACTTTCAGTTGGTAACAAGACCAACCATAGTAACACAGTGGGCAACATGTTGCAGAGAAAACCACTGAAACAGCTTTACATCATAAAACAATAAGCTGGGAAACTAGCATGAAACATTTTACCATCATCCAAATTATTAATACACATCAAACATAAATGTCTGAATGAGCCGAACGCATCCAGCTGAAAAACGGGTTTTATTCCCGACTGTATTAACAGAATTAACTTTGGTTTGACAACATAAACATGAACAACAGAAAGAAACTTGTCAAATGAGAATTACAAATAAAAACTTTGACCCCAGAAAACAGCAGTGGGCCTGTTAACTGGACAATAAAAATACAGAAAAGCACCGCTACATATAAATGTATATACACAAGCATTTTATATACATTTATATGAAAAACATACAACTTTACAAACAACGTAACTCTAAACATGCAGAACATTTGAAAGAAATCAAGAAAAAGCCAACAGGCTGTTTGGAGTGAAGCAGAATCTCACTGAACAATTTATCCTTTAAAAACAACTAAACCTAAATCAGTCTTTAAATAGAAGAAGAAGAAGAAGAAGTGTCAGTCCGATCACGCGTCCAGAAGGTCCAGCTTTGCTTCCTGTGCCTTTAAATATCCTCGACTCTGTGGAGGAGAAGCAGCAGAGAGACGAAGCGTCAGGCAGAGACTGAAGGACAAACACAGGGAGGCTGTCAGTGGAAACCAGATCGACTCGATGCTGAAAGCCAACTCAGCTCTTTCTTTGGTTGTGCAGGGAGGGATTTTCCACAACATCACCTGAGTTTCTGCTTGTTCAACCACATGATCAGCATCTATTCTGGTTTTATCACACAGAACCAAGCAGGGACGTCTGGAGCTCCACAGCCTCCACCGTCTCTGGCGTCCTTCCCTCAGTTCAACTACAGAAACCATCTTTAATATCTTTAATATCTTTAATATCTTTAACCAGCATCTGAAACAGACCCTGAACATGATCCATTCAGATTCCAGGTCCAGGAAATCTCTTGGCTTGATGAGCAACTTCCCTGGACGGCCAGCCTGTCAGTTTATCAGCAGAGCAGTGGACAGACCAGAACATCAGCCAACATCTGGCCTCATCCTTCAGCTGATGTGCCAAAATCAATCGTCAATCCATGTGTGATAATTGTGTCATTTTGTCTGCCTCCTGTTCTCTTGGAGCAGAAACATAAATAACCATCAGGACTTGATGAACTCAGAGCATCAGAGGGAAAGTCACTCAGCCAGGATCTCTGAACCTGGACTAGTCATGGACTAACCTCTACCTCCTCTACCTCCATGACTCACATCCTGTCTCACCTCTCCTCTGTTCTCAGACCATGTGATGCTGTTTGTATCTGTAAGTTAAACTGACCGTCTCTCTGCCCTGCCGCTGTCCTGCCTTCAGCTCAGACATGGAGCCCAGTCGGTTCTGGACGGCTCAGAGGTCAGCTGCTCTCAGATGAACTGGTTCAGGTCTGAAGGGATCCAGAAGGATCCGGATCTGACTGGACAAACCATCAGTCTCTCTCCACTGAACATGTTAACATTTTGGCTCATGATGTGGTAAAATGAACTGCAAATCTCTGTTAGGTGAAAATCCCTCAGTCAGGATCATCTGACACCGAGTCCATGACATGAGAACTGAGGATCCAAAACTCAGACTGAGTTCTGTTTGGACTCTGACATCAGCTGACGACCCAACAGTTTTAGACAGAGGAGGAGAAACTGAACAATGGAGACAGTGAGACTCCTGAGCAGCTGCAGTAAACAACATCTAACCCTGGATACGCGACTCAGACAGGATCGTTTATTCTTACAACTTTATTCTAAGTAGAATAAAGGCAAAACATAACCATCAGATTATTACAGAGCTTATATAATCTCCTCCACTGCCAGCTTTGGATGAAGAACATTTTAGAAAACATGATCCCTGCAGGAAGCTGCTGAACAGACAGACAGACAGACAGACAGACAGACAGACAGACAGACAGACAGACAGACAGACAGAGACAGACAGACAGACAGACAGACAGACAGACAGACAGACAGACAGACTCACCTCGAGCAACGTCCAGGTTGATGATGCAGTTGGGATTTGAATTCATGTTTTTTGCTCCACTCTGAACGACTTGACACTTGTATGTTCCCGAGTCTTCAGCCGCCGCGTTCCTCAGAACCAAAGACACGTTTCCATCCTTCATCTGTCTGTCCTGCAGATCCACTCGGTCCTTAAAGGATGGATGCTGTTGATCTGAGACAAACTGGGAGCTTCTGTACAGAAGAACCCGATATGAACCCAGATTATCCCGGGTCCAGTCTACGACTTTGATAGATCCGCTGTTCGCAACCTGACATGGTAGGACGATGTTCTGTCCAGGTTCTGCTCTGATGTTGACCTGAGCTGGACGAGAGGAAACAGGAAATTAAAGACCAAACTCTGGTTTCTGAATTTACAGAATCACTGATGAATAATCTGGTTGGAACAGAAATAAGTTACAGAATATTGAAATAATCTGGTTCAGCTCAGCTGTTCTGGAAACATTGAGACTCAAAGGACTTTCTAAAAAAATACAATTATATTTAAGGTTTTTAACTTAAAGTTTTCATGTTGTGATGTCATTTTAGGAGGCCTTACTTTTCTGAAAAATAAACGAGTGAATATAAAAACAGAAGAGTTTTAAACTCAACCTTGTTACCAGACAGGCTGGTTATTTAACTGGTCACCAGTTTGAGGTCTAGATTCTCTAGGACCAAATCTTCCTCTGTTATCCTCCTGTAAGATGCTGCAGTCTGACTGCTGGTCTCACTAACACAATCTGCATTATAAATAACTTTTATAGTATGTAATTATATAAATAAATCTTGATGTTGAACAAAATAAATAGATAAATTGTCTGTTCACCTATTTAACAATATTTTAATACAATGATCTCAATAAAGTCTGTTGCTGGTTCTGGTTTATGAAGTTTAATTTGTAAATATTTAGAGATGATTTCTGTCAGATATCAAAGACATTCCTCCGTCTCAGTGGTTCTGCTCCGTTCCTGATCTCCTGTTTCTAGCAGGTTTGTGGTTCCCATCCATCCAGGATCTAACAGCCAGTGAGGCCTGGTGTCATGATGAGCAGATGGAAACGTTTCCAGCCTTCAGGTGTCGACATTTAACCATGAACACATTTGTGTGTCATGGAACTCAGAGGCTGTTAATAGATGAGCTTCAGTGTGAACAAGCTGACGCATCTGTATCCAAGACAGTTGGGAGGAAAACCATCAGTTTATCGCTGTCAGAGTTTGTTAGCAAACTCAGATGCAGGTTAAGTTCATCCTGCTCAACCAGTTTTCACTTCAGGGCTGTAAACAGTTTGTCACTCAGACACTGTTGTGGGCATCACAAAACAACTTATATCACTGTATGTCTTTGATGCATTGGAGGTATATTAATATGCATAAGTAAAATAATAAAAGTATTCAAACCCTTTGGTAATAATAGTCATTAGTGATTTTTTTATACATCTTTTAACGGTGACTGACTAACAATATACATGAACAATCAAATAGTTTAAATCAATCTAAGATAATAAAACAATTGTTATCAATAATTTTGCTTCCACACCTGCATGTTGTGGTTCCTATTGTCATCTTTGATGGTTAAACTGGTCAGTGTGTGACCCACACACTGACCTCCTGCTGTTACCAGTATCAGTTTCATCAGTGAACAAAGTTCAGACAGTTTAGATGATTTCATTTGTTGCCTGGAAATTTGTACTGTTCAGTGTGGAAATGTGAAAGTAATAAATCCATCAAATAAATATAATATTCACCTTCAGCAGCAAAGAAACCTGAGCAAGACGGGCAGCTTGTTTACTACACCTGGGAGATAATAATAATAATAATAATAATCATAATAATAAACACTTTATTAATCCCAAAGGGAAACTAAATGTTGGTGTAACTCATTTATTCCTCAAATAGTTATTGCAGACTGTAACAGCTGCTGGAAGGAAAGATCTTCTGCAGCGTCTGTTAAGTGAAGTTTCACAAATCAGAAAAATGTTTCATGAATCCCAAACATGGTTTTAAATATTCTGCTACTAGTTGAGAATACTTTAGTTTAGGTTTGAAGAGTTTAGATGTTGCAGTTTTGGAATTAGAGCAGTTCCTGTGTGACCAAGATTTTAAAAAGTGGTGAAATCAACCTTTTTTGAAGTTTCACAAATCAACCAAAAACATCAACATTTCCTCCATAAAGAAGGTTAGTGTGAGTCTCTAAAGTCTTTTTCCTGTTTAGTTGGACTTACCAGAACATGTGTACCAAACGTTTGACACCAGAACCGAAGCCAGCAGCTGCAGTAAAGCGGCCATGAGGAGCGAAGAAAACAGCCTGTCTGATCCTGAGCGGCGTGTCTGAACTAGCAGCTATAAGAGAGAAAGCAGTTGGATAAAGATTCCTCCTCTTCATCACTAAAAACAGCTGCTGTTTCAAAATGGCAGAATTATTTCAGTTTAAAATAAAATCTAAAAAACTGTAATTTCTCTAAATAAAACTCTATTTTTCAAGTATTTTGGAGATGATGGATAAAGTCAGAGGTTAAAACATCAGATTTTAAACACAGCCAGACTGGTCAAAGCTGAACAGGGTTTATTATTTACTGAAGGTCCTTTTTATTCATCCACAAGCAAAATGCTCAGTTATCTGAAAACTAAACAGATTCTGTTACGTTATTGTTATTTTATTAGCAAAAGCATAAATTACTTTATTATGTATTTAATTCATTATTAAATCCAAAATAAAATAAACAAAATAAGATTCCAACTTACCACAGGATTTTATCAGCATTTCAGTAATCCTTCAGACTCTGTTAGATTCCAGTTGGTTCAGTGGATCCGCCCTCCAACATGTCCAGACCTGCAGCAGCTGCAGAAATGTTCCTACTTCAGCTTGAACCGCCTCCTGAACGGTGCTGTAGTTCTAGAGACCGGTCTTGGTCTTGGACTATTTCTTGATGGTCTCGGTCTCGTCTCGGTCTCGGGCCCTGAGGACTCGGGATTTTATTTCAAGACCAGCCAAGACTCAACTGTGGAAATATCACTAAACTTACAGCAAACTGTCCAGTTTATTAGTTGCCAGGTTTGTTTTGGATGCAAACGTACCGATTAAATCCAACCAATAAGGTGACGTACCAGTTACTGTTTCTGTTACTCCGCCTCCCCACCTTTCACTCGCAGGCGGCGCTCCAACACGTGCCCAGTGGTTTTCTTTGAGTGGCAGAAGATTTTTTCTTCAGAAATATTTTATTGTTACTTGGGACATTTTTTTAAAACATGGCATAGTACAGTTAGACAGAAATTCAAGAATCCTTCAAGGAGCCTCTGATCACGATACAATATGTATCACGATATTTGACAAGCGATACGATTAGATGCACTTTTACAATTTTCTAAAAGATTTTAGAAGGACAGAGTGATTTTAGTGACATTTTTTGTTCCATAGACTTGAATTTAATTAACTGAAAACTGATTAAAAGCACCAACTACACAATACCTGACTCTGATTGGACAGAGTCTAACTGTCTACAGCTGGACAAAATGAATCAAAGATGTAATGAGAAAATTAGTTTCTGTCATTTACCGTATTTTCCGGACTATAAGTCACAGTTTTTTTCATAGTTTGGCCAGGGTGCGACTTATACTCTGGAGCGCCTTATGTGTGAAATTATTCACACATTATTATATCACATCACATGTTATTTTCACACTAAACCGCAAGAGGGCGCTCTAGGCCTGTGTTGATAATGTGTGTGGTAGAAGCGCAGCATTAGCGGAGCTGTTTAAAAACGACACTGAGGATCAAGATTTCATGGCGTTTAGTGATTTCAGTGACACGGATGGTTTGGTAAACTTGTTCTTAATATGTTAACATACCAGACACGTTCTCAGTTCGCTGTTCATGTGTCATGTAACGTTAGCATAGCGTACAATTATTCTATTTTTATTGCCTTTCAAGATGACATGTCTGTTCTTGGTGTTGGATTTTATTAAATAAATTTCCTTCAAAAATGCGACATATATGTATTTTACTTATTTCTTATGCATTTTATGGCTGGAGCGACTTATAATCCGGAAAATACGGTAATTCATGTGGCTTTGAGATAAAACTCAAAGTTTCCACAGTGATCTAGGAGCTGAGTGGGGAGATTATCAGCCTCTAGACTCTCAATATGCAAAATGTGGACATACTGTGGCTGCATTCTGGAGTAAAAAAAGTATTTTGGACTTTAGGGAAAAGGCTTTTCTACCTTTTGCTCCCGGGGTTAGCCGTGGCTGTAAGCTGTTTACTACTAGCTGCTGTGTTAGTGGCCAGGGGCGATTCTAGGATCTGACCTGTATGGGGGCTGAGCCCCCAGCAATGCTAAGACCCATGAGAAGATATTCGTTGGTGCGGTTTTCTAAATCTAACAGCTTATTTACATATATTCACAAACAAAAGAACCATGTTCATTTTACTCAAACATAAACTTATAAAGAGTAAAATCAGAGAAACTTTAATTTTTTCCAGAGGTGAATAAACTCAGTTTGAAACAGAATCTCTAGATTACATCATAGCTGCTAACATCTGCTAACATTAATGAGACACAAGCAGCTGTGGAGTCACTCAGTCCTAGAGTGGAAATTAAAACAAAATCTACTCAAAACTTTGCATTTCCAGTCATTTGAAGAACATTTTACTAAATGCATAGATTAATAAACCTAAAACCAGTTTATTATCAAGGTAGACATTCAGGTTAATGACTATTGAAATGAGTCTTTAACCTGAACTTTATTTGAAATTCAGACTTAGAAATTTTTATCTGAACGTTTTGCGGCTGTTGGCCTTTTTTCTTTAAACAAGAATGAATGTCCATCTGTGGAAAAGTGGACATGATGAATTAGGGTTTTAATATTTCAGTTCACAGTTCATGAAGTGGGTCTGTCATAGTTTCAGTACCAAACACTTTTCTGTTCACACAGAACCAGCCTGACATTTTGCACTGGTCTTTAGTTTGACCTTATTTCAGTGACTCCAGAGAGATTTGGGAAATTAATTACAAAACACAACAGTCACTGTAGGAGCCATATATACATTTTTGGAGCTTAATACAAAATGTTATTTTGTGTTTATGTGAGTTAAGTATTTACTCTGTTATTTGAAAAAGATAAGCGTCTGTAATTGTATTGTGTTTGAGCTTATGACATGGTGCCTTTTGATTGGTTAGTGACTAATTAGTTTATGAAAGACGAAAGTACTTGCTCTTTGTAGAAGTCTGGCACCTGGAGAGTAACACAGTCTTTTGACCGTCACTTTCTATTTGTTTTGAATCTGTTTGTTATTTTTATTTTCTTTTAAGTTCAGTAAAGACTTAAAGATGACTGTCGGATTCAAGACCTCTTTTTTTTGGAAGAAACGTGTCGCGTATGAAAGAGCTTTAAGGGGCTAGACTAGTGAGAGCTTGCCGCACTTACAGTCACTAATCAAACTTCAAAACAGACCAATAAGAGAAATAAACAAGGCTAAGGACCAGGATCAGACTAACTCATTACTTATCCAAATATTTTGCACATATACAATATTTTGTACTGAACTACAAAATACTCTTCAAATAAATAAATCCAATACTGTACACAATGTCATTCATAAATATAAAAATAATTCTAAATTAATTAAGTACTGCATTGCCCATTGCAAAAAATCACTAAGCATAATATTTTATATTGCAAATTGTCATCTGAATAAAGTTGCTGATGATACAAGTCTGGTCCCTTACAGCTGGTTTAAAATATATATATATATATATATATATATATATATATATATATATATATATATACACTGCTCAAAAAAATAAAGGGAACACTTAAACAACACAATATAACTCCAAGTAAATCAAACTTCTGTGAAATCAAACTGTCCACTTAGGAAGCAACACTGATTGACAATCAATTTCACCTGCTGTTGTGCAAATGGAATAGGCAACAGGTGGAAATTATTGGCAATGAGCAAGACACACTCAATAAAGGAGTGGTTCTGCAGTTGGGACCACAGACCACTTCTCAGTACCTATGCTGTCTGGCTGATGTTTTGGTCAGTTTTGAATGTTGGTGGTGCTTTCACACTCGTGGTAGCATGAGACGGACTCCACAACCCACACAAGTGGCTCAGGTAGTGCAGCTCATCCAGGATGGCACATCAATGCGAGCTGTGGCAAGAAGGTTTGCTGTGTCTGTCAGCGTAGTGTCCAGAGGCTGGAGGCGCTACCAGGAGACAGGCCAGTACACCAGGAGACGTGGAGGAGGCCGTAGGAGGGCAACAACCCAGCAGCAGGACCGCTACCTCCGCCTTTGTGCAAGAAGGAACAGGAGGAGCACTGCCAGAGCCCTGCAAAATGACCTCCAGCAGGCCACAAATGTGCATGTGTCTGCACAAACGGTTAGAAACCGACTCCATGAGGATGGTATGAGGGCCTGACGTCCACAGATGGGGGTTGTGCTCACAGCCCAACACCGTGCAGGACGCTTGGCATTTGCCAGAGAACACCAGGATTGGCAAATTCGCCACTGGCGCCTTGTGCTCTTCACAGATGAAAGCAGGTTCACACTGAGCACATGTGACAGACGTGACAGAGTCTGGAGACGCCGTGGAGAGCGGTCTGCTGCCTGCAACATCCTTCAGCATGACCGGTTTGGCAGTGGGTCAGTAATGGTGTGGGGTGGCATTTCTTTGGAGGGCCGCACAGCCCTCCATGTGCTCACCAGAGGTAGCCTGACTGCCATTAGGTACCGAGATGAGATCCTCAGACCCCTTGTGAGACCATATGCTGGTGCGGTTGGCCCTGGGTTCCTCCTAATGCAGGACAATGCTAGACCTCATGTGGCTGGAGTGTGTCAGCAGTTCCTGCAAGATGAAGGCATTGAAGCTATGGACTGGCCAGCCCGTTCCCCAGACCTGAATCCGATTGAGCACATCTGGGACATCATGTCTCGCTCCATCCACCAACGTCACGTTGCACCACAGACTGTCCAGGAGTTGGCGGATGCTTTAGTCCAGGTCTGGGAGGAGATCCCTCAGGAGACCATCCGCCACCTCATCAGGAGCATGCCCAGGCGTTGTAGGGAGGTTATACAGGCACGTGGAGGCCACACACAATACTGAGCCTCATTTTGACTTGTTTTAAGGACATTACATTAAAGTTGGATCAGCGTGTAGTGTTATTTCACTTTAATTTTGTGTGTGGCTCCAAATCCAGGCCTCCATTGGTTAATAAATTTGATTTCCATTGATGATTTTTGTGTGATTTTGTTGTCAGCACATTCAACTTTGTACAGAACAAAGTATTCAATGAGAATATTTCTTTCATTCAGATCTAGGATGTGTTATTTGAGTGTTCCCTTTATTTTTTTGAGCAGTGTATATATATATATCTTTACTGCTTTCTTTAGAGGCTGGTTCTAGACCAGATTTACCACAGGGCCGTGCAGACAGTGTTTTTATGGAGACACTTAAAAATAGAATTAAACAGATTAATATTTCATCATTTAATAATGTGAACAAAGAGCCACTTGTGTCTCCAGAGATTCAGGTTGCAGATCCTGATCTAGTAGATGGAAAGTGTGATCCTATCTCCATACAGCAGTTAAAGTACCATCATTTTTAATTCATTAAATTCATTTTTATTAAAAGTAATTTTATGTATTTTTAATAATACCTTAAAAAGAAAATTGTGAAGAAAAAATATCTACCACTGAATATTTAAAAAAGACATTTATTTAGTATAATTTCTTTAGATCCCCTCTTGGCCCCCGTCTAGAACCGGCCCTGGCCTGCAGGTATTTTTGCTTAGCATGTTTTTTTCTTCATTGATAGGAAGTCAGATTATCCAAACTGGTAAACCACATTAATAAAATATTAGTGAAATAAAACATTAAATGACCACTGGACAATTATTCATAAAATATATCAATATTTCTGAATAAAACACACAGAAAGTAATGTAATGTAGGAAATATTTATGTGTTTACTGTTAATCTATTTGTATGATTTGTTCTTTAAATGGCCACTTATTTTGGCTATTGCTATTATTTATTAAATATCATCCAAACTCAACATCCTAAGCAAATAATCAAACCACAATAGTCAGTTAAAATCACAATAATAAACTTTATCAATCATAACTAAATGTTCTGTACCATGTCAGCCTGAGGAGATGATTGAGGATGAAGAGACGCTGATTTCTGGTTCTTAAGGTTCTGATGGGTCTGCGGTTCCTCTCCTGATCCATTCTGTCCATCATGCAGCAGCTCACTGCGCCACCAAGGACATTCTTTTTTTGTCTTTCTATGTCCACAGTTTCCATCCAAACTGAAATTGTTCAGCTTATAATGCGCGTCTTTTTACTCATGTCTGTATTTTTAAAAGCGTTTTTGCTTCTAAGGATCAGATTTTTTTCCTTTTTGCTATTCTGCTGGTTTTACGGGTTTTACTTTGAGTTTGGACTGAAAGCTGTCAAATCTGGTAACTGCCAAACGGCGCCATGTTTGTTTTTTTATCAGCGCGTTATGAGCGTGACGCGCATGCGCCGTGCTGGATAGAAATATGACGCCGTTTCGACCTGAGCGTTTCAAAGGCCCGGTTCGACCAGGCCGCACCGAGACACTAAACCAGCTTTCTGATATTCATCCGCCCTGGAACCCGGATTTAAAAATCTCATTTTCTGATTTCCCAGGACGCCGACGTGGACGCCCAGCCTGAAAAACTACAAACTTCTGCGGATTCACCTGAAATCGTCTCCGTGTTGATTGGGCCTACTAGTCTGGCGCCTAAACACACCTGCTGAGAATCAGGTGGAGTGGGCTAACAGGGCGCGGGACCGCCATGTTTGAAATCGCTGCGTTTGTTTCAAGGTAAGTTATATTGCAGAAACCTTTATCGAAGTTGTTTATTTTGTCCTTGGTTAAGTTATGGAGGTGATTTTGTGTTTGAACAGCAGCAGAGGACCGACCCGGCCATGGCGTCTCAGCGGTGGTTTGTCTGGCTGCTGATGAAGACAAGCTGAGGACCGCCATCTTTGAAATCGCTGCGTTTGTTACAAGGTAAGTTATATTGCAGAAACCTTTATTGAAGTTGTTTGTTTTCGGCCATAATTGTAACTGGGCCGCCTGTTTTTTATTTTTAAAATCTTTAAAATTTATTTTATGGCTGTAAAATTCTGAAATGTGCATGGAGTCTGTATTTTTGCTCCGTTTTTCCCTGAACAACCTCAGCTGTCAGTATCTGATAGTTATTTAACATTTCTGTCTATTAAAAATTGTGAACAGCTTAAAGAGGGAAAAAATCAGAATTGAAATTTCCAGGTTTATTAGTGAAGAACTAAGATGACAGGGGCAAGCAGTTTCAGCTTTTAACTATATTACATAAATTCAGAGAAAACTGAAACCTGGCCTCCAATTTACACGTTTTTGTTCCTGTTTTTTATTAAATTATTTCAGGCGTTTTAAATTTTTTTTGTGGTAGGCTCTGCAGCAGTTCCTTTCTAGCTGGCACCAGTGAAAGTGTAAATCACTTTTTGCCAAAAGTGATTTTTATTTCCATCCATCCGTACTTTATGTAGCACACTGCAGATTGAGAGGGATGCTGGTATCCATCTCCAGGGGTCAAAGGGCGAGAGACGGGTTCCCTCCCCCATTCATCTTTTTGCCAAAAAAAGTGGTGACTTTTTTTTTTCTTCCCCAAAATCACTTTTGGTAAAAATATTAATTGGGGCATTCTTTTTGGAAGATCACGATTTTATTTTCAGCATAGTAAATATTTATTGTACAAATTGTGCAGGAATCAAGATGAAGCTAACATCTAGCTAATAGTTGTGTAGCATTAAAATGAAAAACGTTATTTTGTACAAACATTTTACATAACCTGGTTTGCTGGAATATATGTCTCTCATGTTCACTGCCTTCAGATATTACTCTTCTGAGATAATTTATCAGTCTGGTTGATTTTCTTTTAGACATTTCCATAGTTGTATGTGCGATTTCACATCATCCACTGCTGTCTTCTCTCTCTCTCACCGCTACTCTGTTGATACAATACGAAGCTCCGCAGGGAAACTCTTGTTGAAAATGGATCAAAAATGTACCGCACACAGAGCAGAAAATCAGCCAGTACAAGTAATCAGACTTTACTTATTTTATTCTTTTTTAGCGCTAAAAAAGGAGACGCTTACCCTTACAGACTAGATGTTTCTGTGACCGAGTCTATACAGCATCTGATCCAAAACGGGAAGATTCGTTTACTATACTACGGATGCACCTGGTGGTCATCTGATGTCTTACGTCATTTTATCAACTAAGTTTCTATTTCCTGGGAGACGGGAGTCTGAGGAGTTTCTATAGATGTTACAATTACAAAGGGCCTTTGTGTGAGAATATGAGAATGCAGTGTGTGAAAGCATATGAAAAATGTATTTGAACTTGATAAGCGCCTCAACAGCTCCCCCTTTTGGTCTCAACGAGACCACACAAAACAAGAAAAATGGAAAATAACGAAAAGAATAAAAGAGGGGGGCTGTACATCCTCGAGTAGACATTGTCCCTTCCGGAAAACTTCCCCCTGAGGCTTCGTCCTCCCGCATCCTCCACCAATGTTTTTATTTCATGTCATTTCATTTCATCACATATTTTGGGGGTAAAAACGGACAGGGCACCCCTGGCCTCAGCAGGCGGTGGAAAAAATCACAATGTCCCCCTTACAATCTGGAGAAATGCACAAATAGAAACAAAATTTTGAAGGGTGTTGGGGTTTAGGGAAATGTTAGTCAACCACCCATGGCATGACTATGTCAGCTGTTTCTGTTGTTTTATTTATTATATTTATTTTCAATAAAATGTTATCCGTAGTCTTGTGAGTTTTGTCTTAATCATTTTTGTTGTCATTATTACTTCATATGTCTGATTTTTCATTATATTCATTCTGTAGTGACCTCAGTTCAACGCCATGCCACAGGAGGGTAATGAACTCAAAAGAGCAAAGTCTAAAATTTTGTGTTAGGTTTTGTATATTTTTTTTTTTTTGTTTTATTGTTAGTATTTAAAAACAAGGTGAAAAGTCACAGCTACGAAGTTGTTAAGTTCTACAAAAGTGCTAAGTGAACAAAATGTTAGGATAATGTGTGGAACTTATAGTGAAGTGTTAGGTTAAAATTATTTGTAAAATCAGTGAATTGTTAGGTAGTATGCAAAAATGAACACATTGTTAGAAGACTAAAAGGTGAGATTTCTATGTAATATGTAAAAGTTAATGAACTACGAAAAGGATGCAAAGTGAACCGGAATGAAATGGTAAGAAAAGCTTAGAATTCTGAGTATTGAAAGGCACAGAACAATGAACACATTCGTAAAACATCAAATCAATAAAGTAAATCAGGATTAAAGGCAGTACACTCAAAATACACTGGCATGATTAAACTAGGATTAAAAGTAAGTAAAAATGTTTTCTGATCAAACTTTAATCATTGTAATGAAATCAAATCACTGCAGCCTCTCTATAGCGAGACCTATCAACGTCAAATCAGTTTCTGCGTGTGTCCAGATGTAGAGCCGGCGCGGTCGCTGGGAAACCCCGACAGTGCCTGGAAGGCTTCAGTGTGGGATTTCGGCTGTAACTCGGTCCAACAATCGTGGAAGGCGCCCACAGTCTCACACCAAGGCACACCCAGAAAGGATTGGACTTCATTCTGCAAGAAAAAACACAACAAAAGCGAAATCAATGGATTATATAAAGAACATTAAAGTGAAGGAAAATTTTCTTTTGTCACTGGATACTAGTACTGCCCTTAAACTCTGGCAATCTGGAATTTCACGGTTCTTTCACGTCTCCGGGAAAACATCTGATAGGCAGGTGGATTTCCATCACTACTGCTGCCTTTCTCTATGGTTGAGGTGATGCACCGCACCGCCAATGACCTCAGACAGGGGACACAGCAGCAACCACAGGTGATCAGAAGTGCCAGGACGGTTGTCACAGAAAAGAGCAAAGAGATGATGATTTCTTTATATTTTCCAAACAGATCAGTGAACCACTTATCCAAGGGGTTTGAAACTCCAGAGTGCTCATGCATCGTTTTACTAAGGGCCCTAAGTCCTTCTAGCGCCTTGGTCACTGTTAATTTAGTTTGTGCACAAACTTTAGCCAATTTTGTTTTTAAATTTTGATTCATTCGTTCTGCTTTGCCTTAGGATTCCGGGTGATAAACCGTACCGAACTTGTGTTTCAAACCAAGATGAGCTTCCACTGTTTGCAGGTCCTTGTTTCTGAAATGGGTTCCATTGTCTGATCTGATTTTTTCTGGAAAACCGTGCCTGGGGATGTAATGGTTGATCAGGCATTTTATGACAGTTTTACTGTCTTCTCTCGCTGCTGGCCACGCCTCTGGCCAACCTGTGAAAGCATCAACACACACCAGCAAATATCTTTTCCCTTGCACCGTGTTTATCATGTCAGTGAAATCCAACACAACCTCTTTCCCTGGACCTGTGAGTGGAAGAAACTGTCCCTGATGTGGCTTCAAAGTTTTCTTAGGGTTAACCTGTCCACACATTTCACAATTATTTACAAACTGTTTCACCATGTTGATCATTTGGGGTTGTCACCAGTCTTTAAGATTATGCATCATCTGTTTAGTTCCCACATGTCCAACCCCATGAGCTTCCTGAAACAGCTCCTGTTTCCTCCCAGGGGGCAGAATTAACCTGCCGTCTGGGCCCCTCCAGCATCCATTTGTTTCAGTGGCACCTCGTTGCTTCCACATGTTTTTCTCTTCAAGTGGCACCCCCTTTTGGCATCTTACCACCTCCTCCAGTGTGAGTTTGTCATGTAATTCCTCCTCCGAGGAACACACCATGGCCAAATTGGTGTACCCCGCAGCTACTTTAGCTGCTCTGTCCGCTGCTTGATTACCTTTTGCAATCATTGTGCCTGATAAGTCATGACTTTTGCATTTGATTACAGCTACTGTTTTTGGCAATAGCAATGCTTCCGCAAGTTTTTTTTTTTTTTTTTTTTTTTTTTACCTCCGCCTCATGTTTTATGGTTCAGCCGCTGGTGGTCAGAAATCCGCCCCTCATCCACTGGCAAAGTTCCAAATGCACTGTTCCTGCAACATAAGCGGAATCTGTGTACACATTTACCTGTGATCCTTGGGCAAGCTTTAACGCTTCGATCACTGCTTTTATTTCTGCCCTCTGTGCAGATGCTGTTCCTTCCAGTCTTTCTGCTTTTCTTGTGAGAAAGCCTGCTTTTGTGCTTTCTACTACTGCAAAACCAGCTCTTAGTTCTTGTGTTTGGTGTCTGTAACAACACCCATCTGTGAAGAACTGTCTCACCTCTGGTCCAATCAAGGGAGTTGCTTCCAGGTCTGGTCTTACCTTTTCTGACTTTGCCACCAACTCTGCACACTCGTGTGGTTCTCCGTCTGCAAAACAGTCTGCCATATTTATGCCTTCATGAGTGAATGAAATGTTTGGAGCTTCCAGAACTTTGGAAAGCCTTTGTTGTCTCAACGCCGTCATGGTGAAACTCTGTGAGTTTACATATGCCACCACGCTGTGTGTAGTTAACACTTGCAGTGTATGTCCCATGACAATATGTGCGGTTTTTTGTATGAGTTTGGCTATCCCAGCTGCATGTTGCGTACATGGGGGATGCCTTTTTTCCATATTGTCCATCATTACAGATAAGTACATCAGTACTTTTCTCTCTCCCCCTTTTTTCTGGAACAAAACTCCGTTAACAGCCATTTTTGTTACAGAAACATCAAGAAAAAACGGCAAGGTGTAATCTGGGAGGGAGAGTTCCGCTGCCAATGCCATGTTTTGCTTTAATGAGATAAAAGCTTGTTCCGCCTCAGTTGTCCAAATGAGGGGATTGTTCAGATTTCGCATGCCTTGTTCTTTAACCAAGGCTCGAAGCGGTTGAGTCAGGTCAGTGTAAGAGGGAATGTAGCTCCTGCTGTAGCCAGTTAACCCCAGAAAAGAGAGCATGTCTTTAACTCTGGAGGGTTTCGGATGTTGCAAAATGGACTGCTTGTGGGAAGGAGACATGCTAGTTGTGCCTGCAGAAATTATCCTGCCCAGAAAAGAAACCTGTTTTCTTGCAATCTGCAATTTATTTTTACTAACCTTGAAACCCGCCTGATGTAGGTGCTGCAAAACCAGAGAGGTCGCTTTAACGCAGGTCTCCGCGGTGGGGGCAGCCAGCAAAAGGTCGTCCACATATTGGATGAGGGTCGTTTGTGGAGGGAGAGGACAGTCCTGCAAAACATCCTTCAAAACCTGGTTAAACAGCCCTGGAGACAGGGCAAAACCTTGTGGCAGCCTGGTGTAACGCCACTGTTCTCCCCTGAAAGTGAATGAAAAGTAGTCCCTGCAGCTTTCAGCTAGTGGGACACAGAAAAATGCATTTGCCAAATCAATACAGCTATACCACTGCTGAGTGGGTGTTAATGCAGCAATAGACACATATGGGTTCGGAACCGGCACAGTTTTTGTCTTGAGAACTGCATTCACTGCCCGAAGATCATGGGCCATTCTGTATTTACCAGTACCTTTTTTCTCCACTGGCAAAATGGGAGTGTTCCAATCAGACTGCGAGGGTTCCAGCACGCCAGCCCGAATTAGCCCTGTTATTGTTTCTGCGATGCCCTGTTCAGCTGCGGGTTTGTGTGGATACTGAGGAATCCAGAGGGGTCTCTCAGAGTCCACCTGAAATGAAATAGGAGAACAGCAGACAAGCCCCACATCTGTAGGCGACTCTGCCCAGAGAGATGTGGGCATGGATGTGATTAATTGAGCCGCTAAAGGGTGGTCTGATTTTTCCCTACCGTGATGTCTGGACACCTGTTCATGATGTAGCTCCACCTGTTCAGAGCTTGAAAAACTGATTCTATATGTGTCAAGAGAGGGTGAGAATGACAAACCTGGTGCTGCGGTGACAACCCAGTCTGTTGCTGCGAGAGACTGCTTAACCATGCCGCCCAGCTCTTTAGCTTGATGCTCAGGGTGCAGAGAGAGAGAGATGTGAGGCACAGCTTCCTCAGACATTTCATACCATTTTAATTGTTCTTCTGTGAGACAGACAGCAGCAGCCACACCACCAGGAGCCACAAAAATATCTGAAGTTTTTACCTCCCAAGTTTTTTCCTCCACAGAGGAAAGGAAGGCTTCCTGGTACCATTCTGTGTTTTCCCTGTCGTAGAAGAGGGTGAGATGGGGCGGGTCAGCCGGCGAGACATAGGGACGCAGAGCCAGGATCCAGGGCTTCCAGGTCATGAACGTTGACAATAGGCTGCTGGAGGGTAAGTTCGTTAAGAGGCCCCAATATATGTCTGCATACTCAGAAACAACTGGCTGCATGAGAAATTGTCCATCCGTGTGAAAGTTTGCACAAGGGAGGGACGTGCCATCGGGAAATGAAACAATTAATCCATTCACAGAGCACATAATTGTTGCTCCCAGTTTTATCAGTAAGTCTCTTCCTAGCAAATTGACGGGAGTTGTGGGAGAGCTGACAAAAGAATGTTGCAGGTGCTGATTGCCCAGTGTGAAGGTCAGAGGCTTAGTGAAAGGCAGACTTTGTTCTGTCCCTGAGAACCCAGTTAAAGATGCAGTTTGTGACGTCAAACTGAGGGGAGAAACAAAGTTCAATGTGCTGTGTGTAGCACCTGTGTCCACCAGGAAGTGTGTTTCTCTCCCCTCCAGTGTTGCTGACAACATGGGGTCTGCAGTTCCCATGCTGGGCTGTGGGTCTCCAGGGGTGTGTCAGTAGTTACCCTGAGTGGGGTCCGCATTCCACTGAGAGTATTGTCCGGGTCCCTGTGGTGCGGGAATGACACCTGGGTTGTGGGGTATCATACCTGGTTGGCCTTGTGGAGGAACAGCTGGCTCTTTCACCCAGCAGTCGTAGGCCCAATGTCCAGTACTCCCACAGTTGTAGCACACATCACGTCTCCCAGCCTGTGACCATGCACCCCTCACTCCGCGGCCCCGTCCCATGCCTCTCCGTCCACGGCCAGCCCCTCGCCACCCTCCTCCACGAGGGGGTCCTCCGTATCTGTTTTGGGGATACATATAAGGATAGACAGAGGGAGGAAGAGGTCCTCCCATATATTGATTAGTATTTTGCATGTAATTTGGGGTCACAGTCTGTGTGGGTGACACCTGTGGGGATGGTCCTGATACTGCAGCTGCTACCATCATCTGATCCTTTCTCTTTTTCCCTACGTTTTGTTTTGCCTCCTGAAGTTGAAGTTTCAATAGTTGGTTTTCTAGATCCTTAGTGTCAGACTGTTTTTTCTTCAGCTCATCCTGTGCCCTGAGCAGGTGATGAAGAAGGTGTCTCTCCCATCTCACATGTTCGCACCCCATAAGATCAGGATTATTTTTATTGAGTCAACAACTTGTTCAGGGACACCTCTTAAGATTGCTTCCCTAAACATTTCAGTTAGGTTGGTATGTGGGCCTTTAGGATTAATTGTTGTTTGTTTGAGCCAGGTTTCAGCAGATTTATTTATGTATTCTTTCGGATCGATGGTGTAGTCCCACTCGAATTTAGTAATAGGGACAGTGGTGGCTAATGGAAACTCTTTTTTTATTGCTCGAGCCAAAGGTGTCATGACCTGATGCACAGCAGTTGAATTATTTACATTTTGTGTCCCTGCTGCGTGTTCTACCTCTTTCATAACCATGCCTGACATGCATCTGCTCATTATTGCTCTGAAATCACCCATAGCCAGTGTCATCCCTGAAGTCAGCAGCTCTAACTCTGCCAGCCAAAGACTCCCACCAGCTGTAATGCTGGGCAGTTTATCAACTATTGCATCCCTGTCACCTAGAGGAAAGGGAACATATTTCTGACCCCCAGTACTGTTTTTCAAAAGAGGATAAGCCCCTGTGTTGCTCCCAACCAGGGCGTGCTGTCCTTCTGCTGTGTGAAGGCCTAAGCCACGCATGCTCTCTAGAGGGCACGAGATGTGATAGACCTCTTTCAGTTCATCAGTTTTATCTGTAAGGTTCTCCTCTGAAACCCACGTTCCATTTGCATCCATTTTAATTTGAACGTTTTTGGCTGAATTAGATTTTATCTCTCCTCTCTCCATCTGTTCTGCTCTGTCACACAGGTTCTGCAACCTCTGAGCAGATCTGACAAAGGTGTCATTTAACTGAGACCAAGCCATGGGATTTGGTGTGGACGGGGTCTGATCTAATATAGTCCAGTTCGGGGTTTCAGTCCCAGTGTGGACTTCGGGAGCGTTTTGTGGGGTAGCTGTCTCCCCCTCGACTGCTAAAGTTCCCTGTGTAATGTTAACTATGGGATAAATGCCCTGGGAAGGCCGAGTTTCGTCTCCACTATATGGTGGAGGAAGTGAATTGTCTGTATTTATGTTTGTGTGTTCAGAGCTGGTGGCAACTTTTGTTTTTTGTGTTCAAATGCATGTGAAAGTCCCTGCCAGAAAACCAAAAGTTCTTCCCTCTGCCTGAGTTCTCTCTCAGCATTCTGCTCGTTTGTTTTACAGCTTCTGTTAGTGAAAACTCCTGCTTCTCCTTCTTTTTGCACAGTGTCTATCAAATGTTTTTTTTTTAGAATTGTTGATTCCCTGCAACAAATGTTTCCCCAGGGGCTGTCTGCTTAGCAAATCGCCTCCACCCATTTCAACCAGACTTTTTAATTTATTTTGTATTTTTTGTCCGTCCCCGTCCGTTTGGAATTCGTCATGTTCCCCCAGATAAGTTATTAATCCATCTATTTGCTCACTGAGCGCAATCCATGGCCCGATGCCCCACTTTGGATCATATTTCTCCCTGTCGACCTCCTGCGCCATATTCAAACCCAGAGATCACCTCTCCTCTTTCCTGCCTTTTTTTACTGCCTCGCACTGCGGCGAGCCTCTGTCTCCTTTTCTCTTTTTTTTTGCTCGCACAGCGGCGAGGAAATCACACACAGCAGAAAGATTTTGCTCGCGCGGCGGCGAGAAAATCAAAGACCACAGATGAGATAAAGAAACTTCCCACAGATTATAATCCCCGAATGTTTACCATGGTTTTAAAAGACATTGCAATAAACGAAGGAGAGTACATTTAAACACGCAAAGTCTGCTCAGCGGCAGACGTTTACATACACACAGCTGACAGACACACACACGGCTGACAGATACAAAGAAATGGATCCACGCTTTTCAGCTCCTATGATGTCCTCTTTTTTTCACTTATTTTCTTCACTTATTTCTCTACAGAGGAACAGATCGCGATCAATCTTTATCTTATTCTCTTATCTTTTTCCTATGGTGGACCCCTCTCAACACTTTTGTGTTTTTTGAGCAAGTCACAGATTGGCTAACGCGTTCTTTTAGGGGGCAGCACTCCCCAAGGATAGAACCGACAAAACCTAGTCTTTCCTTTTCCCGCGTCCAGGAAAAGTCGGAGACGACCAGTTCTCACTACAGAGCCAATCGACCTTTTACTTTGACTATTAACTGTTTAAGTAACTTTAACCTTTTCTCCTATGAATAACTCGAAAGCCTTTAGACAAACAAATCAAAAGCAGTACGAACAACAGCTGACAATCGAACAATGATTGACCACTTCAGACAACTCAGTAACACACAATATAACAGCAATCGATAGCTGGAATTCAGAGGTTTAAGAAGAATGCAACACCATCCACTGCTGATTTCTGGAATTTAGACAGTCCAACAGAAACAATGCTATGGTGTTTATTAAGGAAAATTTTCCTCACCTTTTATGTGGGCCCAACACCAGAACACTGCCTCCGTCAGGCTGCGCCGGAACGGCCTGTTCAATCTCTGCTCGTGTCTCAGCACAAAACCATCCTCTGCTACCAATTGTTGAAAATGGATCAAAAATGTACCGCACACAGAGCAGAAAATCAGCCAGTACAAGTAATCAGACTTTACTTATTTTATTCTTTTTTAGCGCTAAAAAAGGAGACGCTTACCCTTACAGACTAGATGTTTCTGTGACCGAGTCTATACAGCATCTGATCCAAAACGGGAAGATTCGTTTACTATACTACGGATGCACCTGGTGGTCATCTGATGTCTTACGTCATTTTATCAACTAAGTTTCTATTTCCTGGGAGACGGGAGTCTGAGGAGTTTCTATAGATGTTACAATTACAAAGGGCCTTTGTGTGAGAATATGAGAATGCAGTGTGTGAAAGCATATGAAAAATGTATTTGAACTTGATAAGCGCCTCAACACTCTGTAGCAGAAATATTTTCTGTAATGTTTACTGCAACATGCACATGTCATACACAGTTGAAAAGCCCTTTTTATGCACTTTCTAATACTTTTGGATTTTTTTTAATGCTACCAACCATTCAGGAGTTATGATGCAGAGTAGCTTGGGTGACAAATAAGACGGAGAATCTTTCTTGTGATTGGTCAAGCTCATATCAAACATTTCCCAGGTGGCTACCGTCATGTGTCATATCGTCACCTTCTTAAAATAATTGCCTAAGTCATTTTTTGCAATTTTTCAGGAAACACAAAAAACTGAACCATTTGTTGAATAAATGATATTTACAAACAATTTTAATCAAAAAAGTTGTAACAACAGATGTCTTTTGACATACAAACAGCAAGGTCAGTCAAACATGGAACATGACAGAATTAAATGACTTAGGCAAATTTTTGAACATGCCTTTGTGACCTAGGCAATTTTACAGCACAAACTAACAAAACATAATGCTGAGGAGGCATGTGCATTTTTTCCACTTCTCCTTCCAGCTCTTCTTTGCTGGGTTCTTGTGTGATGCCTATTAATGTGGCAAATTGTCAAAGAAGTGATGACACTCGACAGGCATGATGGGTTTCATTGACTGGAGGTCCTGGAACTTTCTCTCTTTGATTGGCAGAGCACATGGAAACAAACTTATCCATGCCATTGGCCCATTTGGCACCTGCACCCTTTGTGGCAGTTCTTCCCACACAGAGTCTTCTGAAAAGGACAGCTTGAAATGGACCTTGCCTTCACTGCTAAACTGAAGAGCCCGCAAGTCATGCACAGTCGGGTCTCCAACTTTTTTGCCTGGTCTGATGCTGAAGAAGTAAGATCCATTCAGCTTCAGGAACTCATTGTGCTTGAGCACTTTTACATAGTAAGGTGATGGCCTGATTCTTGCAGTCTGGAGTACAACGACATAGTCTCTTGGGGTGAAGATATCTGCAACTATTTTTCGTTCAATAGTACTATGCATACTGTCACACTCCATTTGTGTATGACCTGCAAGAAGGTATTTCTGGGTTATTAGCACCCCATATTTCCTTGCAAGCTCAGAGTATGCATTCGCTACACATGTATTGCGATTCTGATAACCGCAACCGTCACTCCACACTATGATCTCCTTGAGGTCTGGATGGCCTTTGATCACACCTTCAAAATGATGATACTGAAGATGTGCAAATACCTCGCTACAGAGGTCACCTTCTGATTCGTCCCAAACGTAGCAGTAGCCTTCCTTTGATCTCAAGTTGAAAAGGGTAAAGTTGTGGACCTGCAGTTTTGTTTTGTAATACAGGCTGCTGGCTTGGGTTTTTGGACACAGTAGCACAGCTTGCAAGTCCATTGTCCAAACGGACTTCTCTTCATCAGCAGAATCCTTGTCCCTAGATTTCTCTTGCCTCGCTTCATCCTTCTTGGTGACATGTGCGTGGTATTCAGCCTTACTGATATTTCCATGTTTGAATGAAACACAAACATCACACTGATCTTTTCTTGGAATAAATACGGAGTAGTTCTCCTCATGGAACACAGCTGTGAAATATTGGATTCCAACAGCTCTCACTCCAGCAGTTGCAGCTGCCTGTCCATATTCACGATGTAGTTGGGAGATGGTTGTGCCTTGGTAAAGGAACTTCTTGTCTTTGTAGGTAGCTGTGCTTCTGCAGTAGTGTGAGTCAACACTGGGCAGGTCCCTCAACCAGTTCTTAAGGAAATCCTTGACATCAGTTTCAACCTTTGTATGCTTGCCTCTTTTGGGTCCAGATTTTGATGGCACCTCTGCTTGTTTTTCAGGGTTGATGGGGTCATCCAGCCATTTTGTAATGGTTCTTTCAGGGAGACCAAGTGTAGAAGAAAAAAGTGCCTTGCACACTTTAACACTTGTTCCATCTTCAAGCTTCAGTTGGTAGGAAAATGATGAATTGCGTCGGGATCCCTCAGTAACTATTTTTTGCTTCATGCTAGTCTTTGTGACCAAAGTGGTGACATATAACCGACGTTCTTCCCAGGTGTTCATTGCCCAAATCTTGTCAAATACCCACTGCCGCTGCTCTTCTGTAAGGACTTGGCAGTCTCGAGTTGAGACTCGCTGACAGAACTTGGAGTTGCAGGGAGGACCCATAGTCTTTGCACTTATTTCTTTGCCACTTTTGCTCTTGTATGACATTCCTTTCAGACGTTTCTGCTTGGATTCATTTTGCTTCCATGTTCTTGGACTGAGGCGTTTATGTCTTTTCTTTTTGCCTGCATCTTTCAATTCAACATCCTCATCCTGCTGTTCTAAAGTTGTTGCCACCATAGATAGGCTGTTTTCATCTTCAAGAGAGGAGGACTCATCACAGGTTGGGGTATAGTCCGGATCTTGAATGACATCATCACCATCATCGCCATCATCATTTGATATCGCCTCTTCTTGGTGTTGATGTGTCTGCTTGGCATCTTTAACTTTATCCATGGGAGCAGATGGTGCATCATTATCAACATGCTGCATCATCTCTTTATTGATGGTCTCATTGTCATCCTCAGTAGATGAGGACAGATTGGTGTCATCAATGTCAAGTGCATCTCCTACCAAAATGGAAAAAAAATTATTCAAACCTTTCAAAAATGTGTGATTGTTCTGACAAACATGAATTGCCTTTGAGGTCAATTGTATTAACATACATCGTGGATTCCCAAAATGGTTTGCAAGTTGCCTCTAGATACAGCAACACAGGCACACTATAACACCAGTCAAATCTTTTACGATTACTTATGTTTAACTGAAATTTTCATTAGTTAAAATCAATAAAGTAAAGAGGGTCCTTTGTGAATTTTTCTAGACTGTAGATTACATTACAGTATTGAAAACTTTCTTAGTTAGATGACTCTGGAGTCTTTCCACTTTTTGTGCTTTTTAGCTAACTTACATCCATCCATCCATTATCGATACCGCTTATTCCTCATTAGGGTCATGGTTAATGCTGGAGGCAATCCCAGCTGGCTTCGGGCAAAGGCAGGGCACACCCTGGACAGGCCGCCAGTCTATCACAGAGCATTTTTAGCTAGCTTCCTAAACTAAAATTTTCACTGAAAAGACTGAATAAAAAGATCACATTTTGTGCAATTTTGATAGCCTAGTGTATATTATAGTAAACATCTTCACTTACCAACATGGGAAGAGTCCTGAATCTTGGAAATAGCATCAGCAGCTGTGTAAAAGTTTTGTCTCCTTGAATCATCTGCCATCTTGAAAAACTTCTAAAATTGCCTAAGTCAATTTGTCTGGTGACTTAAGCAAAATAAAACTGCCTAAGTCACACTCTTGACATAGGCAATTATACAAAAGGGGTAGAATGGCATGATCTGTTTAATTGAGGATGTTGGCAATTTTACCAGAGGTGGCCAGCATCATGAAGAGATGATTTAGGCAAAAAAATCATTTTTGAAAAAAAATGACTTAGGCAATTATTTTAAGAAGGTGACGATATATGCCATGAAAGCACAATGTCTCAGCTTTTCTGCCCTTTTAAAAAAAATTTTTTTATATGTTGAACTGTTCAGGAATTACGGTAATGGGAAGTACACAAGCCAAATCCTGACGGCGGCGACGGGTTGTTTATAAGAGGGTTAAGTTATTGAAGCCATTTTTTTTGTGATTAAACAGCAGCAGAAGGCCACCCGACCACGGCATCGCAGCGATGGTTTGTTTGGGTGCTGGCGTCCCTGAAATATGTGGAAAAAATGGCGTCTGGAGCCAGCAGTTGATCGATTATGGATTTACTACAATCAAGATGAGGATTCCCTTCAATCAAGCTGAGGATCGCTAGCAGTTGATCGATTATGGATTTACTACAATCAAGCTGAGGATCGCTTCCCTCAAGCTGAGGAATCGCTACAAGGTGCCTGGCGGATCCGCCCAACCCATCAAAGGTTTGTTAAGTCAAAGAACTGTTCCAATGGCGGGTCCAGAAGACATCTCAAAGTAAGAGCTGCTGCTGGGTTTGATGCTGAAGCGTTTGGCTATGCTGGTTTGTTTTGATTCTCTGCTGAGAATCTATGCGCTCAGAAGGATTCTGCTGTTGAAAATCCTTCTGTCTTGGGTCTTTTTGCTGTTTACTGCGGTGGTCATGTGACCTGGGAAGGTTTAGGTGTAACTAGCATGTTGGAATCTGAAGTTCATGGCTGAAAGTCAGTTGTGATGTGAAAGATGGCTGCCAAAGATATGGCAACATTTTAGAGGATGCAGGAAGTGATTCAGCTTAGGCATAATAAATAACACCATCATAATCCTTGATAACATACCTGCATATATTATTAGTAATAATTTAATGTGGCTATGTTGACATTAATATAGCTGCATTAAGATAATTATCTTTTCTGTGAATATTATCAAATATACTTTTGGGTAAAAATAAGGTCTTTTACATTTCTACATACATTGTTTTTATTTTTTGTATCTACTTAATATTTACCATAGTTTGAAATCTAATCTAAATATTCTTAAAATGGCGTCCATACTGTAGTAATCTAATAGCTCAACAAATTTTATTTGCGTTCAACAACAATATAAACGTGAAAATCGATTTATTTCTGCGTCGACTCGGCGGACGGATTCATTTCATTTCATTTCTTCTGGACGACGACGGTCAACAGAGATCTGCTGGAGCTGCAGGTCAGAGGTCAGAGGTGAGGTTTACACAGTCTAATCCACCACCTCTTATTTGCAGGTTTAAATCTGAGATTAACTCAGTTTTCCTTCCAGAGATGATCCAGTTGGACCCGTCTTTCAGTGTTAAGTCTGTTTTAACCCAGTTTTCCTCCTAGACTAAGCTGCTGGATGACCTGTTGGTTCACCAACTGTTTCTTTCTCCCTTTAGCTTTTAAAATCACACAAACTGTTTCTCTTTAGATGAAGCCACCAGAGGACCTTCTGCTGCAGCCAACTCTTTTCTCCTATAGGATCCTCCTGGATCCTCTTTTCTTTTTCTGTCTTTCTCTTTATTCTGTCTTTTCAATCCCCGGGGGTCGTGACAGATGGCCTTTCTTATAGAGCCAACTTCTGGTTCTGCTGGAGGGTTCTTCCTGTTAAAGGGAAGATTTTCCTCTCCACTGTCACTGCATGCATCCTCAATATGAGGCATTGCTTTAGCTTACATAACTTTTAACTAATGTTTGATAACTGCAGTTTTCTTTTTAAATTTTCTTTGTTTTTTTGAAAGTCTTCTTGTGAAAGCGATGCTTTTCTTCTCCACCGTCACCACTTGAATCCTCGATGTGTCTTACGGTGATGGAGACTGGTTTTGAGCTCATGGTTGAGCGTTTAAGGTCTTGTCAACACTACATGGATGTGGACTGAGGGGATTTATAAGCCAGTCAGCAGTTTTTGTTGAGATGGAGACTGGAGACACCAGATGGCCTCAGACTGGTAGTTAATGTTGGTATCAAGATGGGCACTATGGTATTGGACTCTGAACCCAACAAAAGGAAATGTTGCGTGCTACTTCTTGAAGCCACTTCTCAAGGCTTTGAAGTCGTCGGATGAGTTAAAGGAAATTGGTAACAAAGGAATACAACGAAACGGTAAATCCATTCCCTGCAGGAAAAACACGGTAGGTTATATGAGAGGAAGATGTTCTGATCTTGGGTACAGCAACCAGAACAGATCCTGTATTCTCTAGTCTGTGATCAAATATGTGCAATTCATTCTAAAAGGTCACCTATTGAAAGTCAAGAACAAAGTGTAGAGGTGTGTGAACAATGGCAGGATAACGGAAGGATAATACCCCGTCTAAAGACCTTCATCGCCCCTCCGCTGATGGCTGACCTTAGTGACCCTACCGTCGGGCTCAGCAGTTTTCCTCAAGAAATGCTGCAGGTATTTTGAGGTTTAAGTAATATTCATAAATGTGTCTTTTGAAAAGTGACCTCTTCATTCTGAGTCGTTAAACCTGCACCCATCCTGTTGTCTTCCTGTCCTGTTCTTCAGGAATCCTTCTCAATCATCTTGTTTTTGTCTCTGGCTTCACCCTTCATCGCCTCCCAAGGACGGATGGACGGAAAAGCCCTTCATCGCCTCCCAAGGACGGATGGACGGAAAAGCCCTTCATCGCCTCCCAAGGATGGATGGACGGAAAAGCCCTTCATCGCCTCCCGCTGATGGGCGACCTCAGTGACCCCATCACAAGACTCAGCAGATTTTCTTGAAGAAACCCTAGAAGTGTTCCCAGATGAGCAGGTAAGGCAGATGCTTCCTGATCCGGTTCTCCATTTTGACTTGAAATGTTCTCAGCAGTCTTCCTCAAGAAGTGCTGCTGTGATTCTGCAGTTTTTTTTAAAGTGATATTCATAAATGCATTTTTGAAAAGTGATATCTTCACTCTGAGCCATTAAAGGGTTTGACCTTAATCCTGCACCCATCCTGTTGTTCTTCAGGAATCCTTCTCGATCATCTTGGTTTCGTCACTGATTTCGCCCTTCATCGCCTCCCAAGGACGGACGAACGGAAAAGCCCTTCATCGCCCCCCACTGATGGGCGACCTCAGTGACCCCATCACCAGACTCGGCAGGTTTCCTGGAAGAAACCCTAGAAGTGTTCCCAGATGAGCAGGTAAGGCAGATGCTCCCTGATCCGGTTCTCCATTTTGACTTGAAACTTTCTCATCAGTCTTAATCAAGAAGTGCTGCTGGGATTCTGTTGTTTTTTTTTTGTGATATTGATATGTGATATTTTGAAAAGTGACATTTTCATTCTGAGTTGGTGTCCTGTGGTCCTTCAGGAATCCTCCTGGATCATCCGATTTCACCCTTCATCGCCTCCCAACGACGGACAAAACAAAATGACTGAACTTGAAACAACTCAGTTTCTTTTTTCTTTTCTGTCTAGGATAATTTTGTTTAGAAATTTCATAATTTTATTTTTATACATTTAAAATGTCTTTCATTGTTAAATGATAGTTAGAATTTAATGTCTGGTTTAGGTTACTGGAGGATAAATCAGTCATTTTTCAACTGTTAACATTTTTGTTTCTCGGTTATTTTTCTCCACAGAAACCACACTGGGCCTGGCGTTCTGATTGGCTGTGGTTCCTTCCTGGAGGAGGACGTTGGCTGACATGACGCTGCCAGCCGACCCTTCTCCGTCTCCTGCTGCCAACGTTTCCATGAACGTAGTAAGTTCTCCTGAACAGTTGCTCTGTTGTGTTTCTGCTCCGTCTTCTCTCAGCTCCAGTTGGTCCTGGCAGGTGGCTGCAGATACTGAGCCCGGTTCTGGTTCTGCTGGGGGTTTCTTCCTGTTAGAGGGGAGTTCTTCCTCTCCACTGTCGCTACATGCATGCTCAGAATGAGGGACTGCTGTAAAGTCAACAACTCAACACAAGCAGTTTGCCGTCGCCCCCTGCTGGTCAGGAGGAGTGAATGCTGTAAGTAACGACTCCATACAATCTGCTGGGTTTTCTTTGGTACAAACTTCTTATACTATAATTAACTTTAATTTACTGTGAATTAATAGAAATTGGAATATATGTGGGTGAACTAAAATTATTTCAGTGCATTGAGACAACATTTTTGTGAATTGATGCTATATCAAATTTAATACTTAAACCAACAAATGCACAACAACCAATAACAAAAATGTTAAAAACCCCAAAAGTCAATATAAAGATGTTCAAAACACCAACAACCAATACAAAAACCCAATACAAAATCCTAAAAAATCAATACAAAAACCTTCAAAACAAAATACAAAAACCTTCAAAACCCAAAACAAAATACAAAAACCCCAAACCAACAACTAAACTTCAACTTAAACAATAAAATAAAGAAACTCAATTAAAATGTATTTATAACGTTAATTCACAATGTTGTTGTCAAAGCATTTTAAAAAGTCATTTCAATTCAGTCAGATTCCAGTTGATTTTACTTTTTTAATATTTTAGATTCAGTTAATTAAAGAGGTTTGTACCAAAGAAAATCCAGCAGATTGTATGGAGTCGTTACTTACAGCATTCACTCCTCCCGACCAGCAGGGGGCGACGGCAAACCGCTTGTGTTGAGTTGTTGACTTTACAGCAGTCCCTCATTCTGAGCATGCATGTAGCGACAGTGGAGAGGAAGAACTCCCCTCTAACAGGAAGAAACCCCCAGCAGAACCAGAACCGGGCTCAGTATCTGCAGCCACCTGCCACGACCGACTGGAGCTGAGAGAAGACGGAGCAGAAACACAACAGAGCAACTGTTCAGGAGAACTTACTACGTTCATGGAAACGTTGGCAGCCGGAGACGGAGAAGGGTCGGCTGGCAGCGTCATGTCAGCCAAAGTCCTCCTCCAGGAAGGAACCACAGCCAATCAGAACGCCAGACCAGGTGTAGTTTCTGTGGAGAAAATAAACTAAAGCTTTGTTTATGCTAATACTGTCCATTCATATAAAGGTGTTATTTTCCTACACAATGTCCAGTTTGATCTGTAATAAAACTTTAAAATTCAGATTGTACAATGCCAGTCTGTAAGTAAAAGAACATGAATAAACCAACAGAACCAGAACCAAGTTGACTCAAGGGAGCCATTTTGGACCAGTTAATACTGTGAGGTCTTTGGTTTAACATCAGAGAGCCATGACGGTTTCTGGTTTTCTTTTTCCCCTCCGTGGGCTGCCACCTTATCGTGGTGGAGGGGTTTGAGTGTCCCAGTGATCCTAGGAGCCGTCAGAGGCTTCATCCCTTTGACAGCTCCGTTTGCCACAGGTCCACCGTGGCAATCGGTGAGGGATCGGACCAAGAGCAGCCCAAAGATCGCTTGGAAATATAGACGGCTTTCCTGTTTAAGACTAGAACTATAGATGGAAGTCAGGCTTTTATTAGGAAGTAAAGTCAGATTAAGCTAAAGGTTTATAGTTGAGGCACTGAACTGACTGAGGGGTTATGAACCAGTTGTGCCGTCCCTTCAGCTGCCTGTTGGCTTCACACGCTGCTATTTCTGGCTTTTCTTTTTTAACTTGACATTTTTTAACCTTAAACATACACCAGGCCTGATTAATGACCAGCTCTACCTCAAGGCTCAGCAGGTTTTCTGGAGGAAACCCTGGAAGAGTTCCTGGGTGATGCTTCCTGATTCATTTCTGCATTTTGACTTGAAACTTTCTTAGCAATCTTCCTTAAGGAATGCTGCAGGTATTTATGTTTAAGTGATATTTACAAGTGAGTTTTTGAAAAGTGGTGGTTTGATTCTGAGTCGTTGACGGGTTTGACCTGAAAGCTGCACTCGTCCTGCTGTCTTCCTGACCTGTTGACGTCTCTGTGGAGTCGGGCGCTGCAGCTTTATAGCAGAGCAGAAATATCTCAACATGCTTTTAGCTTTAGGCAAATGAATATGTTACCTCATCTGGAAACATTAAAAACTGAATCAGTCAAGCTTTTCATTCTCATCCTGATCTTTATCACAACTATGCAGCTAAACTTACTCTTGGTCAACTGATGTTAGTTTGGTCCCAAGAATTATTGACTACTCCGTTTATATCAAGAATTACATTCCTGTCTGAAGTCTCATTAACGCAGTTATTATTTTTTTATTTTTTTTGTTTACAGATGCAGCATATATTAAAAAAAGAAAAAGAAAAAATGATATAAAACTAACTACGTTTCCATTAAAAGTAACATTTGGCTACATTGAGGAGCTGGTGGTCAGTCTTGCTTACCTTCATACTGACCGTGGTTCTGCCAGCGCACCGTAACAGACGCCGAGTACGGCGTTCTTCAACGACAAACTTTACCAACTTCCACAACTCAAAGAACAAATCTAACATTTTGGTGGCATCAGCTGACATGTTTAAGCCACTGCCCTACAGATACATTGATTATGAAACAACACACTAAATTGTTTAGTTAATACTATTTGTTTTGATTTGAGATAAGTTTTGGAACCAGTTCTTTGAAAAACTACCTGAAAAACCTTATGTGGTCTCCATGGAAACATTGATTAAAAAACAACACGTTGAATTGTTTAGCTTATTATAACTAATGCTGACTAGTTGTTTTGATTTGAAATAAGTTTTGGAACCAGTTTTTTTTTAAACAGTGGTCTCCATGGATACAGTGGTGAAATTGTTTATTTTATTAATGCTGACTGTAGTTGCTTTGATTTCAGAGGTATTCAAAACGTTTTTTGTTTGTTTGTTTTTTTTGAAAAATTACCTGAAAAACATTATGTGGTCTCCATGGATACATCGATTAAAACAACACCTTGGACTTCCGGTGACTCCTTGAAAAGAGAAGCAGCCTGATGGCCTTACCGCAGGGGCCCATTCCACGTAGCAGCGCGGCTACAACGTGCGTGGTGTCTCACAAACACACTTAGCTTCCCGTTAGCTAAGTACAGCATAATGGCAGAACTGATACAACTTGTACACCTTGAAGCCTGTCTGCTACACAGTCTGACGGTAGCTAAACAGATCAATATGCAATGTGTCTGTATCTGACATACACTAAAGATTTTATTTTAGCAGAAAAGGCTTTGGACTAAACTGTTACTCCTGTTAGCCACGTTAGCACCAAGTACAGCTAGTCAATCAGCCATCGCTGTGTTCAGGGAAGCGCTGATTAATAATCGAGAAATAAATATCAAGCCTGGAAACTTGATATCGTAATGGACTGAATAGGCCTGTCGCGATAAACGATAAATCAATTAATCGTACGATAAATTAAAACTACAGACGTCATTTTAATTATCGGCATTATCGTCTCTTCCGGCCTTTTCCTCTTTCTGTTGATGACACTGAATGAAAAAAGGCTCAACTCCGGTGCTCTCCACTGACTCCTCCCTTCCTAATTTCCTTCGTGTAGTGTCAGCTGGGCTTTACACGATCTTAGAGCTGTCGGTCGATTGTCGGCCCGTTTTCAAAACCTGACAGACCACACATTAGCCGACAGAAATCCTAGGTATAACGGTTCCATCGGGTTCGTTCCTGCCGTGTGGTGTCCAACAATGGGCACAAAATAATGGCTACAAGTTCAGTGAACTAATTTTAAAACCAGGCATTAATCAATGCTTTACTACAATCTACCTGCAATGCATGTGGCTAGTGTCAGCGTAAAGTCCTGACTGAATGAAAATCATTAGAACCTATTTATGTCACGTTAACGAAGAACAGCTGAAAAGTTACCGGTTTCACTCCAACTCCTCCTCTTGTCATTTCTATATTCTTTGCATGTTGAATAAACATTAATGTTGTTTCCACATATCATCTCCAATGTCCGCTGGACTTCGGGTTGTGCTGTGTCAGCTGTTTGGGATTCCCCTCCTTAATTTACCCTCAGAAAGGAGAATCCGCGCTTTCTGATTGGCTGCCTGTCACATTCAACAGGCTGCATTAAGATCCCAGTCGGGGAAAACCCTGATTTGGATCAGAGCGGCAACGACGATCTACTGTAACACACCACACAATCTTAGAAAGACCAACGTTTTAAGATTGTTATAAGGGGAAAAATAGGAGCAAAAAATCATGTAGTGTGAATTATTGCATCAGGTAGTCGATGTGCCCATCTTCTCTATTTAAATCTAATTATTACTGAAGGGCAACATAATATACAGACTTCATAATCTGCACTCTTTTGGTTGAATGCAGTATTTATTTCCACTTTGGCTTTATGTTGTTTAGTTTTTATCAAGTACATTTTTTGTTAATGCAGACTGAGAATCCATTTTATTTTTGTTTTTGGTTGTTTTGTTTATTTTGTTTATCATTTCCAGTGTTTAGTGTTCTTTAGAAAATAAAATGTATCTATCTTTGGCAGGAAATCGCATCATTATTACATCATTTTCAGTGTAAAAAGGTCTTCAAACAATATTATCGTTTATTGCAATAATTTTTGAGACATTTAATCGTTCAGCAAAATTTGCTATCGTGACAGGCCTAGGGCTGAATGTTATGTTTTTAACGTCTTTGCTCATCTTGCGGGGTGCAGGTGGTTGCCATGGTAACAGGTGTGCTTAAACTACAAAGAGAGAGAGAGAGTAAAAAGGTAGGAGTGGTTTTGAGTTGATCACCTGTTCAGGTTATTTTACCTTTGTTTCCCTTTGCTGTGGCTCATTACAGCCGCTGTAGTTTCTAAACGTTGGACTAATTACCTCGTTGTTTGTGAGTTTACGTCATTCACAACAAACATCAAATAGAACAAATATATTTCATAACATTTTAACAAACAAATGGCTTCTACCGCGGTAATTATGTGAAATTAAATTAATTATATCCCAACTTCAGAAGATTTGCCTTTACCTTTACAGAGCTCTTTGGTTCCTCCTATCAGTCTGTAGCTTCTCATATTGAGGTCAAAGTTCAGATCTACCATAACTGACTGACACCTGCTGGCCTCAGGTTTGCAACCAGCTTGTGACTGAGAAACCAGTAACTTCCTCCCAGTGACAGAGTCTCACTGAGGAAGAAACTGCATCAGGTTTTCTATCACTTTATTATTTCTGCTGTAACTGATTTATATTCGCATATAAAATAAGTCAATATAATTTAATTTACAATATTTATGTCTTCGTGTCATGAGGTAGATCTCAGCCGGCTGCTGAGAGAAAAAGTAGATCTTGGTCTCATAAAGTTTGGGTCCCTGATGTAGAGGGTGTGAGGATCTGCCGTTCTCCTCATGGAGTGAAAGCGTTTTGCTGTGACGTCACAACGTTGGATTCATGGCGAGGCTCAAACACCTCGATCTCATCCAAAAAACATGACCTGAACTTGTTAGTTCCTCTGTCCATTGTAACATCTGAGGACGATTTAAAAAGACGCAGGTTGATAGCAGCTCACCGCGGCTGCGCAGTGTCCGTCTCTAGGCAACCGTGACGTTCAGCGTCGGTTCGTAGCGTTCTGGGGTCCTTTAGCTCCTCCCACTACAATTTAGCTGACCTTAATATCTTCTGTGTTTTATTTTGGTCATTATTGTTAAACTTAGTGTTGATGTGTGTATGAAAGGCGTTTCTGTCTTACAGTTATGTATCTGTTCACTGCAGGACGCACATTTAACGGCCAGATATGGGACGACTCCGTATTTTATGGGATGGGTTTCAACCTGATTCAGGGGTGCTGAGATACACCCCTGAATCTGAATTAGCTTTAGGGGTGCTAAAGTTAAAGCCCCACTAAAACGGGCCTAGATACGCCACTGTTAGCTGCTCTAGGCCTCATCGCCGCCGTTCCCCTGCTGGGGTCTCTGAGCAGCTGCCTCTCAAACTGCCAGGATCTCATCGTTCCAGCTCAAAACAGAACCACTGCATTATTCTCCAGGTTATCCTTTATATACAGAACAGAAACCACTGAGCTAAAAACTAATCACTAAGTAGATGCCACCAGTCGCTCCAATATCCAAACTTTGCATTAATTTCAGGATCTCACTGCTTTTGCCGCTGCTCCTTTCCGCTTCTCTTTCAGGTTTCTTGCGCAACTTTACTTTGTTTCTTAGCAACAAAATGCAGGCCATTGTTATTTATTGAAGATTTCCAAAAACAAAACGATCTAATGTTGAGTTTGGTTTTTTACTTTTGGAAGCTCATTTCCTTCCATAACTGGAAAAGCCGGTTTTTGACATTTCTCTGACATTCAGACCGTGATGGGTTATTTATTTTAGCATAACTGCGGTTTTACTTGGCCTATTAACACAGTTCAAAAACTGGTGTGTAGTTTATAATGTGCACTTCAAGCACAAGCTGATGGCGAGACTGGGGGAGGCGGAGTCTTGCTGCTACGCCGTCACAAACCAGACATGTTAAAAAGACGGAATAAACCTATGGACCCCTATGGTTTAACATATCATACCGTAAGAGGAGGAAAAATATCAATAAATTGTAGAATCAATATAATTATACAGCCCTAATGTATTCCATCCTAAGTAGGGCTGCACTGATTGCAGTTTTCTGGCCGATCCCTGGTTACCGATCTTTAAAAAGCCTGACCTGCCCATTTTGATTTTGGCCGATAGTGACTTTCTTGCTACATTTAGTGACATTTCAGACAAAAAAACAAATTGGTATCTACTGTAAAAACATAAAAATATGAACCATTATCTGATGTAACATGTAATCTACTGTAAAAACATAAAAATATGAACCATCATCTGATGTAACATGTAATCTGCTGTAAAAACAGTCAGAGCCTTGTGTCAGTGAAAACTCCAACTTTACCTAGAGAATAATTTTTTATTTTGTTGGGTCCAGAGTCTGTCTTCTTGCTCACTGTACTGTCAGGTACTAAATATTAATCAGTTTTAACTCTGGCAGAGAATTGTACATAATCATTTGCACAACTTGTTGAAAGAAATGAGAAAATGTTTTTCTGATTTGCACAAGTGACTCTGAGGTTTGAATATTAAGTAGTTTTGAGAATTAAAATTCTGGTCTGAGAAATGAACCAAAGCTACTGAGGAAACCTGCATTGTGAACCAGCAATAATCCTCCCCCAGTCTGAGAACGACGCTCTGGAGGAGCAGCGAGCGTCCCAGCAGGGGGCGCTCCTGTTAACGGGTCAGTGTGACCCCACTGGACTGCAGACGGAGTAAAAATGAGGAACAATCTGAGAGACTCTGAGGTCTGATTTACTTCAGCATAGATACAGTTCAGGATTTTCAACCATAATGGTTTGTAGTTAAGTAGTAATTAATGCAACACTAGATGGCGCTGATGTGCTGTAAAGAATAAGTGACAGCTTTTGTCTTTACTTCACTATTATTAATGCATCAGTCATGTTCACCATGGAGGTTTTTATATTCTGATGTAAACTCCACTAAATAAACTGATTTTCTGTCTTAATTTAAATCTAACATGAGCATAAAGTTCATTTTGCAGCAGCGTTCAGCCTGTCAGAACCTCTGAGCTGCTGGCAGGTTTCAGTCTGATGGTTGGAGAAGCAGCTCAGCATCAGCAGAGCAGGAAGTGAACAGCCAGCAGAGGAAGAGGGCGGACTGAGCCCGGTCTCACCAGCACCAACCCAAACGGGTCAACGCTCTGAGGAGACATGGAGGAAACATCTGCCAGACGTCTGCTGGGTGAGAAACTGTCTGCATTTCTGCTTTGGTTCTGGTGGTTCTGATGGTTCTGGTGGTTCTGATGGTTCTGATGGGGAGGTCAGCTGGTTAAAACTGGACCCAAACGCAGCAGGACTTTAAGACGGGAACAGGAAATGTGTTGCAGACCTTCACAGTTCATTAACTGATGTTGTGAAGTGGGTTGTTAAGTTGAGCTGAACTTTATTTCTCCTCAGAGTTCATCGTTCTGCTCTGCTGCTCAACAAACTCAGGTCAGTTTCTGCTCCTGCTGCTGCGGCGTTACAGGAACTGATGCTGACAGTTTATCAGAGACGATTCATCATCATGTGATTTATCAATAATTAACTGAGATCCATAACCTCACCGAGTTATTAGAAGGTGGTGAGATCAGACAAGATTAATGAAGGTATATCAGAATATTACAGACATGTATGTTATTTCCAGTCCTCCCAGTTCGTCTGACTGTGAGTCCCAGCAGATCTCAGTTCTTTGAATATGAATCTGTGACTCTGACCTGTGAGGATGGATGGACTGTGAGGAGAAACACAACCAGAGGAAACATAACTCAGTGTGGAGATCAATGGGGAGAAACTGATGGTTCCTCCTGCAACCTGAACTACCTCCTCCCATTAGATACTGGTCTGTACTGGTGTGAGTCCATGTCTGGATCCTCCAGCAGCAGCAGCAGCATCCAGCTCTCTGTCTCTGGTAAGATCAGACTGTGGAGTTAGTGTTGCTGAAGCTGTGTGGAAATGGATGAAATGCTGTAGTTTGTCTCTGTGTTGAGGTGGATCAGTGATCCTGCAGAGTCCTGTCCTCCCTGTGATGGAGGGAGATGACGTCACTCTGAGCTGCAGAGCAAAGAATCCAACCCACAACCTCCCAGCTGCTTTCTATAAAGATGGCTCCTTCATTGGTGATGGACCATCAGGTCACATGACCCTCCTCCATGTTTCCAGCTCTGATGAAGGCCTCTATAAATGTAACATCAGCCGTCATGGAGAGTCTCCATCCAGCAGGATCTCTGTCAAAGGTCAGAGGTCAGCAGCTTCTCTGTCTGCTTCAACCTTCATCAGGAGACAAGAAATAAATTATTACCTTTGATTCATTTCAGGGAGAATCTCCTCCACTCCTCCTTCATCCTCCACCTCTTCTTCCAGTTCCCAGTCTCCGATGGATTCTTCCTCTCCCTGTCTTCCTCTTCCTCTTCTTCTCTCTCTCTGTCTTGCCTGTGTTTGTCTCGTCTTCGTCTTCCTGGCTCTGCTGCTGAAATGTTTTGTCAGGAGGAAACCTGAAGGTAAACATCAGACTTTATAATGAAGCTTTTCTTCCAGAGATGTTGAGTTTTTTCTTTCAGATGTTGTCAGATTGTGATTTCAGATTTTTGGTTCTGTTTTCAGTTGTTGAAGATGAAGTTGAAGATGAAGATCTGTCACACAGTGATGATGTTTTACAAACCCGACTGCAGCCAATCAGATGCAGCGTTGGTACGGTTCAGTCTTATCCAGTTATTTGGGTTTTATTTTTACCAGCCAGATGGAAATCTAAGGATGTTTTGATGTCTGTGTTTTCATTTATTTAGAAATGTTTGTTTCAGTTTATGATCTTCCACAAAAACAATCAGGACCAAACTGATGATGTCATGATGACGTCATGATGTCTGCCGGTCATTTCCACTGACTGGACCGGGTTGTTCTGGTTCTGTATTTGTTCTGATTCCATTATAAAATCTTTCATACTGCAGCATTTCCTGGTTGGCCTTCAGTTTTAGATCCAGAGGCCAACAGGACGGTCCAGACGGAGGGACGTCAGGATCAGGTTTCATTGTTGCTCCCAGGATGAGTTTCTGTTTTGGGAGATAAAAAATGATCTGATGTCCATCAGCCGACAGAGAAATGTTCCTGTTTGAGACGTTCTGGATCGTCTGGTGTAGCACCGCGCTGGTTGGTCTCCATGTTGGTGGTTTGGGTTTAATCCATCCTGAATTCCCATAACCATAAATACCAACCAAACTGAACTGGACCAGACCGGACCGGACCACTCAGTGGACCGGAGGCCTGAACCGAGTGTAACTTACTGATTCCCAACCATCTAATCTGGAAAAGTCTCCTAACTGGGAGGATGGGATCTGGAGTGTTTGGTTCTGAGATGGGTATTCGGGTTCACCTCGACCCACTTCAGGCTTCTGGAGGTCATCAGCTCTCTGTGTTGGTCCAGAGGACGGAGTAGAAGAACTGAACCTCCTGGTGGGTCAGAAGGTTCTGACTGTCCGTCCCTACACGCCGTCCAGGTGATCCATACCGGATCGGTCCTGCAGTCAGAGCCGGTTCCTCTGGTCTCCTCCAGATTCCCCTGATGAATCCGGATCCAAGGCTCTTCCATTACACTCAGTCTGGTTCATGGTGGAAACATCTGGGAGTCTCTGGAATCACATCTGGAAGATTTTCTTCGGTTCTGACTCGGGTAGGGGACGGGGAGTCTGAATGGACCAGGGTCAGAGGTCAGAGGTCTTCCCCTCCTCATCCCACATGGTTTAGGTTTTTATGATATTCTCTCTCTCATTATTTTTATGTTTTTGTTAAATCTCAGAGCTGTGATTTTCCCTCCTCTTTCCTCTTGTTCTTTGTTCTGATCCAACAGACGGTCAGTCAGAGCCTCAGGAACCGTCTGCTCTTATGATGATGGTTTTGGTTTGTTTGGACCGGCTGTACTGAAATATCAAATCCCTCCTGAGGTTCTGGTACCAGTATTTTATTCAGACAGGAAGGATGGAGGAGTGGCTTTGACACCCAGACTGTGATGTAGTGACAGTTTAACCACAGTGTGAACCGAAGACGGAACCAGAAATAGATTAAATGTTTTGATCCTGTGAGGATTATTCATGATTATGATGGTTTATGTCAGTGAGCAGAATGAGGCAGTGGACTGAGGAGCAAACGCTCCTGATGATGGTGTGTGTGTGTGTGTGTGTGGGTGTGTGTGTGTGTGTGTAGTTACAGTTAAAGACAGAGGAGCAACTTACCACATTAAGAGACTAAATTTATATTAAAAATATATATTTGTTGTTGATACTGCAGACCTGGTTATTAATTCATGGCATCATTAAATGACAATCAAAATATTATTCATTATAATATGTGGCCATAATTTCACTTTTTGGGTAATATTTGTATTGTAAAGAATTAATTAAATAATATCACTGAAGTTTAAATCATCAGTTAATTAAAGTAATTAATTGTAGTAAGTAAAAACTCTTTAGGTCAGTAATGTGAACAGACGGTTCTACTGCAGGAGGTTAACGTCGCTCAGAGATCCAGGTCTCCTCGTGGCAATTTCTTCAAAAATGATTTAAAGTCAAACCTTCAGTCATATTAAGGTAATAGAGCTTTAATGTACATTTTATTTTGGGTTTTTGCTTTTTCAACAAACTAGAAACAGAAGTCCTCTGTTGGCAGGGTGTGTGTGGGGGTCTGGGTGTGTGTGTGTGTGTGTGTTGGGGTGTGTGTTGGTTGTGTGTGTGTGTGTGTGTGCGCGTGTGTGTGTGCGTCGCAGGCCTCTGGTTTCCTGTTTAATGTGCAGAACCTCTGCCAGGCTGCAGCAGCCTGCAGCTCTGCGGTGGCTCTCGTTTCCTCTGGTGTTCCAGTTCAGACTGAAACCTGCTGCTGGTTCTGACTGAAGATTCACCAGAACAATCAGAGGAATCAGAGGTTTTACCAGTCAGAGCTGGTTGGTTTGTTTCTGGCAGCAGCTGCAGTGACATCATGTGTGTTTTACTGACCAGACGGCGACTGGGCTTCGGTTTACTCTGCAGTGAGGATGGAGAACAAGAGAGACGGAGAGAGAAACACCAGAGAGGATGAAGACGAGCTCAGAGGTTCACATCTTTCATCCCACTCTGATCTTTAAAACAAAGACTTTTATTTGTCTTAGAAATAATTCATATTTTTACCTCCAGTAAAAAGTTAAGCAAAGCATAAAATCTTTTTTAAACTCATTTAAAACCAGAGCAGCAGCTTTGAGCTGAGGATTCCTCTGACCTGGATGTGGTCACCATGACGCCGCTGTTGTTGCTCTTTACCAGAAGTTGATCTTTGCGGTTTCTTCTTCTGCTCCACATGAACATCTGATAAAAAGGTTTTACTGGTTTCTGCTGACAGTGGAAGAAAAACTTCCTGTTAACCTGGAATAGAACAGAAAACCTTTAATTGTCTCTGACTGACGAAACTCAGGCAGAAGAGTAGCAGGCAGGTAAAACATGGATCTACAGGCAGGTAAAACATGGATCTACAGGCAGGTAAAACATGGATCTACAGGCAGGTAAAACATGGATCTACAGGCAGGTAAAACATGGATCTACAGACAGGTAAAACATGGATCTACAGGCAGGTAAAACATGGATCTACAGGCAGGTAAAACATGGATCTACAGACAGGTAAAACATGGATCTACAGGCAGGTAAAACATGGATCTACAGGCAGGTAAAACATGGATCTACAGGCAGGTAAAACATGGATCTACAGACAGGTAAAACATGGATCTACAGACAGGTAAAACATGGATCTACAGGCAGGTAAAACATGGATCTACAGGCAGGTAAAACATGGATCTACAGGCAGGTAAAACATGGATCTACAGGCAGGTAAAACATGGATCTACATGCAGGTAAAACATGGATCTACATACAGGTAGAGATATTGTGTTTATATTAAATATTAATAGATATAAACCAGCTCTGCTGGTTCTTTCATTTTAATTAATTTTTTTCAGGTTGAATCAAACAATTATTCCCTCTGGTTATGGATGCTGCTCATCTGGAGGCATTTTCACTCTTTCACTTTCTGACTGTTGTGATCTGTAACCATGGCAACAAGGTGTTGACCAGAGCAGCTGATTAGCATCTGACATAATTCCTGAGGAGTTGAATATGAAAGAGCAGAGAGATGATGGATCGTTTCCCAGCATCCTTCTAACAAACCACCAGGCAGCAGAGAAAAATAAAAACTGTTCAGTTATAAAAATAACAGCATAAATACTAAATCTGTGTAGATTTACTGTTAGATTTTCCTCTGTAATCTGCTCCTCTAATCTGAATTAATCTCATTTCAGAGAACGATTCATCTGCTGTTTATTCATACGTCAGAAAAGGAAACAACACAGACAGAACAAAAAGGACCAAAGGTACACACACACACACACACACACACCTACATACAGCAACACACACACCTACATACAGCAACACACACACATTAGTTGACACACTTTTGTTTTAATCATCGTTCTGAATTTCTATAACTTCAGTAAAATCAAATCAAATCTCAGATAATTTGTCTGATTTTCTCAGATTATAAATCCTGAAATGTTTAAAGTTGAAGCAGCTTCAGTTTCCTTCAGCCTGGAGGTTTTCAGAGACCCAAACGGACCCAAACGGACCCAAACGAACCTAAACGGACCCAAACGAACCTAAACTGACCCAAACTGACCCAAACTGACCCAAACGTTCAGCAGTAACATCATTATTATTATTATTAATGTAGAGATGATTTGTGTGTCTTCAGATCTTCATCCAGAGCCAGAGATCATCTACTCTTCCCTCCTGATCCACCAGTGACGTCCATCTACTGGTTTAACTGGTCCGTCTGCCTCACTCCACCAGGCGTTATAATAAAAACTGCATCGCTTCATAAAACCTGTCAGCTTTTTTCAAATGTTGTTTTTAATAAAAGTTATTTTTTCAGAAATAATATTTCCAGATTTATTTTGGTGTTTTTATTGTTTTAAGCTTTTTATTAACTAAATGATCTTTCAAGGGACGTTTATTAAAGCAGTAGAAATACATAACCTAAACTTTATAAAGTGTAGTTTTCTGTGTAAACATATAGTTTGTAAGTTTTATATCATTTTAAACAGACTCCACTTTGCTCCAGTAGGGGGCAGAGTTTTAATATTTATCAGTTATTTGTCTAAAAACTGAAACTTCATCCAACACTGTGGCACCTATATAAAATATATTTTAATATGATTATATTCAGACATGTTCCCGCAGTGAATAAATCTTGATAACAGATTATCACCATAACTTTATTTACATTTAATCAGGATTCAGAAATCACCTTCTGCTCCAAACCTGCTGCTTTATTCATCTTTAATATGTTTTAATAACAACTGAGAGTCTAACAACAAGAAATAATGGAATTATGATGGATTATTATAACTGGAGGAAACACCAATAAAACCCCACAGCGCCACCTACTGGCAGAAAAGTCCAAATTTCTAACTTTTTCAGCTGCACTTTGACCCAAAATATTATAGAATTAAATGTATTTGAAAAAAATTGTGTTTCTGTAAAGAATTTCATGATAAAACAAACATTTCATTTCTTGAAACGCCTTCATGAATAATAATCATAAATTAATTATAAATTCAACAAAATAAATAAACATTAACCTGAATAATAAGAAAACAGTAAAAATACAGTTTTATAAGATTTATGTTAAAAATACAATCCTTTAAAACCTCATTAGAATGTGATTATTTGGAAACATTTAAACACATTAAGGTCTGAATTAACGGCTCATTTTCTAAATTTATTTTATGAATTTCATAAATTACATTTCCGTGTTTTTACCTGTTTTGAACACTAGAGGTCCTCAGTTGTCTCCAGGTTTCTGTTTATTTCATTTTCTCAGTTTTTGTCCTTTAACATATTATCTATATATAGTGAATATTTTTTCTTTCTGATCTAAAGGAAACAGTTCAGCTGGATAATATTTTATCGTCTGGCTTTCCTCTGAAAACTGGTTCAAATTTCCCAGATCTATAACTTCAGTAATCAAGTCTTTAATTATTCAAACACACTTGATTTATGAGTTATTGATCGATTACCAATACGCTTTATTTTACTTTCCTTACTTAATAAAGTAAAAGTTATAATACAGACAATGATTCATGTATTTACCCAGAAACCAACTTGTTTTCCCCAAACAGACACAAAACCAGGAAGACGAGTCTGTTTTATTGGTTTTATTGGTTTTACTGGTTTTATTGATTTTATTGGTTTTGTTGGTTTTACTGGTTTTTATTGAAGGTGTTTTCCTCATAATAACGATAACAGCAGCAGTTTGCGGCCTCTTTGACCCAGATGTTCCCACACCAACACCACAGGGTGACCTCTGAACCTGTGGGGAGACACAACGCGGCCCATCAGATCCAGTCAGTGACAGGATGAAACCATCAGACCCAGTCAGTGACAGGATGAAACCATCAGACCCAGTCAGTGACAGGATGAAACCATCAGACACCATTAAACCAAAACCATTAAACTGAAACCGTTTCTGTGTCTGATGTGTTTCACTAACTGTTCTCAGACTGCAGGCAGATTTAATGACTTTAAATCGTATTTATGTTAACAGAGGATCAGCTGGTTCTGTTGAAATCACTTCTGCTCATAAATGTTAAACTCAGAATAAAAAGCACCAAGTGAACATCCCTGAGGATCTCCTGCAGTTTTATGTTGCTAATTTCTAATATTTGCTGCATCTATTTAAAAAACTACAAAATTAAAGTTATTAATGGAGATTTTCTATCAGAATTAAACACCAACAGTAGGATTGTTAATATTTTTATTTATAATTTATTGAGATCATAAATTGAACTTATTATTTTAGTTCTATCAGTGAATTTCGTATTATTTCTGACCTTCCTCCAGATTTTCTTAAAGAACAACCTTTAAGAAGATTATTGTGTTAACTTTCAAAGAGTCAAATGAAAACATGAATATTGTTCAGTGTTCTGTGAATAAATGATCCTGGCTAACATGAATAAAAACATGAAACTGTGCAGAAAGTCTGATTGTTGGACCCAGTGGAATAAATCTTTGGTAATTAATTTTAGACACATTGAGTGTAAAACTCTCTCTGCCTCCTGGTCAATCAGGACAAATTATTTCAGTTTTCACAACAGAAAATAAACTTTAAATCTGTCACTAAACAAAATGAAACTTTTTATTCATGAATTTACATCATAAATAAATAATCAAAATGTCATCAGATAGATAGATAGATAGATAGATAGATAGATAGATAGATAGATAGATAGATAGATAGATAGGTTACAGTGAGGATTTCTGGTTCTGTTAATCACAAAGTGGACCAGATTAAAAGTCTACGGAGGCCCATTTAGGACAAAAACTGTTTAGTCTCACACTCACTACTGAAGACTCACTGTGGTACCAACATGTTTGATCTGACCTCCAAATTATGCCCCGCCTCTCACAGACAAATACAAGTCATCCCCATTCATTCATTCATTCATTCATTCATTCAGCCTAGTGCTAGTTTTCAGCCATTCAGAACAGTATGTCTGTGTGCTTTGTGTGCTTTGTGTGTGTGTGTGTGTGTGGGGGGGTGTGTGTGTGGGGGTGTGTGTGTGTGTGTGTGTGTGATATTTTAGTAGTATCTATGTGCATTTTTAATATTTTGTGTGAGAGTTTTGCAGTGTTCATACGAAGATAGAATATAAAATGTCTGAAATCAGAATAAATAAAATACTGTACAGTAAGGAAAACATTTTTCAACATGAATATGATGCAGATATTAAGAATAATGTGTTGCAGCTGGTAGGTTAACTTACTAAATGTTAATATTTAATCATTTATAATGTATGTAACATATTCATATTTACCAGCAGAAAATACTACATTTATCCTCCAATCATTCTGTCTGTATTCATGTTAAGGCTGTTTGGTTTTTTAAATGAATTTTTAAAATCTTGTTTTATTCTTAATCATATTTGTAGTTTCTTTTTCTACATTATGATACATTTTCAATAAAAATTGAACTGAGGTTTTTAAATTCTGATCTGATTTATTGAAACTGCTGATTCCTCTGGCTGATCATAAAAGTGTTTAAATATTTAAACACTCATGTTTATTTTTAGATTATTAGTTTTGTTACTTTTATATTTTAAAGTGAGACTGGATGAAATTCTCATTTCCAACAAACGGACTGAAGTTTAGAGGAAAATGTCAGATAAATATTCACTTGTTAACTATAGTTTCAAACATTTTTATCATTAACTTTAGTGACATTTCATGTGATGCTGTGGCCTAGTCAAAGCCCAGCAGTTTCTATGATAAACTGCTGAGCGAAGCAGCAGGTCGTCCTACAGAGACTGGCTGGTTTCTGATTGGCTCTCAGGTTTGATGGCGCTGACTCTCAGGAGGAAGTTTCAGAAACGTTTCTCACAGGAAGATCAGCAGCAGAAAACGTCTCAGGTTGGTGGAACTGCTGGATAAACGGTGATCTAAACATCCTGCTTATGATCAGGTGACTGCATGAAAAGGATGAAGGGATGAGATTAATCTCATGGTGTTTTATGGAGGAAAACTGCTGACCTGTTGGGTCATTCAGTCATTATGAAGACAGACATGATGTCTGATGGAGGCTCTGATCCCACATCCTGTTTCTGCTCAGAGAATCAAGTTTTATTCCTCTGAGTTTCTCAGCTGGAGACGGAGGATTTACTCAATATATCAATTTATCTCATCTACAGTTTTTCTTTTGTTTGTTTTTTCTTTCACTTTTTACCTGTTTATGTGTCTGGAATAAAGATGTGATTATGTGATGATTCTGTATAATAGTTTCATTTTCTGAGATGAGAAGGAAATTTAAAAAGCCCTTTATCAGATATTCTAGTTTCAGAAATATTTCTGTTTGCAGGTCAGTTACTGATGTCCGCCACTAGGTGGCAGCATAGCGCTGGAGACATGCAGTGTGACGGTCTGAGCTTTACCTTACAGAAGGGATTTATTTATTATTTCATGCCATAAATCTGTCCATTAAAGTCCGTCTGTCTGACGCTGCACCGAATCGTTTCATAAAGACGTTTACAGCTGGAGGCTCAGGGTCCATTCATTCATTTAGAAACCGAGTCCAAATCCAAGTAGCAGCAGGTCAATGATCCCAACTGCACTCAATCAGTGTGCGTCAACGGCCTAGTCAAAGTTCAGACCTAATCCTGGCTGAGATGCTGTCTTGAGGAGCTTCAGAGTTCAGTCAGGAGGAAAGCGGGTCACAGTGACCCGGTTCAGTAAAGGAAAGTTTGAACATGAAGCAGAGAACAAACCTCCTTCTGATTTATGATTTGAATGATTTGAATTGATTAGATTTAAGCTGATCTGAAGGTGAACTGGGAGCTTCCCAACCTGAACCAGTTTAGAGCCAGTAATCAGAAGATTCGGTACCAGGCGCCACCAGGAGGGGGCAGAGGTGAGTCATGAATTCAGTGAAGAAGTTCTGTTCAGTGTAAAATGTTTTACAGTGTTTTATTTCTGTACTGAGATGAAATATTGAGAGACTTTATTCCAGTTTTATTTTCTGTCTGAAACATTCAAACTGTTTTAGAAATAAAATAATTTTTTTTAATAAACTAACAGCAGTGAGGTTCTGTTCTGACTCACTGGGTTTCCATCCAGGTTAAAATCTACTTCCTGCTCACTGAGCTCAGCTGGTTACAGTAAAAGAGAAGAACTGTTTTCTCTGGAGCTGGAGGGACTTTATGCTCCTGTTCTCACTCTTCCTGTTTATCCTCTTCACAAACCGCAGCAGCAGTGAAGGCCCAGGTTTACCTCCCTGCTGTTTGAGTTTATGCAGATGACTCACTGTTGGTCGCTTGCTTCATGAGAAAGAAAAAGGCCGGGGCGGGTGGTGAGGACTGGGTCAGCGGTGATTGATCCTCAGAAACTGAAGACCTGCTCACTGATTTTAGAAAAGCCAGTCAGACACAGGAACCGAGTTTTCTGACTGTAGGAGTTTTCTGGGAACCGTTACTGACAGTAAACTGACCTCTGAGGGAACCTGAACGCATCATGGCTGCTCATGCATCATAAAGTAGTTTCTGAGGAGGAGGAGGAGCTTCTCCACTCAATCAAAATAAAAATCACTCACAGAGAGCTTTCAGGTTTCAGGAAGAACGTTTCCTTTTCTGATAAAAATACTGAAATGACTTCATGTAAAAATTCAAGTACAAACATTAATTTTGTGGTGGAAAACAGTTTGACTCCTTCACCAAACAACCAGACCAGCAACAGCAGCTGTGGCTTTAATCACAGCAGGAGGCCTGAAGAGGAGGACCTCAGCACAAATAAAGAACAAAAATGTGCTTATTATTTACTAATGACAATAATCATGTAGTGAATAATAAGAGGCTCCAGCAGGGAGGCTGTCTGTAAACTGTTTTTCTCTTCCTTCCTCTCTGATAAAACCTGCTGGCTGTATTTTATTGAATCCGTTTTCTCTCAGTTTCTCTCCTGTTTGGAGTTTTAACTTTTAAAACCCAGAATTGTCTGAAGCTAAACCTGGAATCCTTAAACTCCCAGCAGGTCAGAGGTCATCTGCGTCCATCCTGAGGCACTTTGTAACCAGCCTGGCTGTCAGCTGATTCTTCCAGTAAATCACAGCCTGGTTTACAGGAAACAGGAACAATGGAGCTGATTCCCAGAAACAGGAGAGTTTCAGGATGAAACCAGGAATCATCCAGACGAGGCTCCAGTGACTGGAGTAAGAAACCAATCACAGAAGAAGAGGACGGGTCTTTGGATCAGCGTTTTGTTGGGTAGAGCTCAGTAGAGTTTTATTTTTTAAACCTGTATTTAAACAGCAACAATGCTGATTTGATTATCTTTGATAAATGATCTCTTGCTTCAACATTCCTGTCTGATTGAAACAAGCTGCTGTTTGAAAGCAGAGTTAACTCTTCTGACTCCTGGGGATTTTCCACTGATGTAAACATCCAGTTTCTGCTGATTTCCAGTAAATAGAAACTGGTTTCAGTTTGGAGGGACTTACTTCACCATGATGCACGATAAACATTAAACCTCAGAGCTTGTTTTCCATCTCAGGATGATGTCTGGCTTTAAAGAAAACGCCTGTTGAGATATTTGTTGTGCCATGTAGTTATTACATGTCTATGTATTATAACACACAGACAGCGCTATGCTAACTCACAGACAGCGCTATGCTAACACACAGACAGCGCTATGCTAACACACGGGACAGCGCTATGCTAACACACAGACGGCGCTATGCTAACACACGGGACAGCGCTATGCTAATACACAGACAGCGCTATGCTAACACACGGGACAGCGCTATGCTAATACACAGACAGAGCTATGCTAACACACAGACAGCGCTATGCTAACACACAGACAGCGCTATGCTAACTCACAGACAGCGCTATGCTAACACACAGACAGCGCTATGCTAACACACAGACAGCGCTATGCTAACTCACAGACAGCGCTATGCTAACACACAGACAGCGCTATGCTAACACACAGACAGCGCTATGCTAACACACAGACAGCGCTATGCTGTTGTCCATTGGTTTGTTATCCACTAAGATCAGCTCCAGTTTTTCTATATGCCTCGTTTTTCCCACACAGTTTAAAACTATCAGATGTTTTAGATCTTCTAGACCTGAAGGAACCTGAAGATGTTTCCTTCATCACTGTCGTTCCCACAGTTGAAATCAACCACACACACACACACACACACCCACACACACACACACACACACACACACACACACCTTCCCAGAAGGCGATCCTTTCCACAAAGTGTATCTGTCCACTGAATGACTGGTACCAGATGAAGCCACGTCTGAAACCAGTTCAGAACAGAACCAAGGTGGAGTTCTTGGTTCTTGTTCTGGTGGAACTGGGACAATTTCCTCCTGGATGCAGATTTGTTCATACTGACATTTTTACCTGATTTAGTCTCATTGATGAAACGACCAAATGAGGTCAAAGGTCACTCGGCACATTGAGACAATGACATCTGCAGGCTGTGGCATTGAATCTTTATACATCTAAAATATTTCTGAACATTCTTGTAACCATTCTTTGCTATAATAGGTTATGCAGGTCATGATTTTTATGTTTTATTTTATTAATAGGTCAGATTTGTGTCATTCAGACGGTACAGTTTCCCACCAGCAACAATTGTTGCCGAGTATAAAACCTTTTCACTAACATAACCAACATAAAATGATATAATTCATGAATATCATGTGTTTATTATAGGACCAAGGATTGAAATGCATGAATTTATTTTACAGGAAATAATCTGGGATTAAACAGGATGTTAGATTTAAAACATCTCCAGATAAAGTTTCAGCTAAAATCATTTCTGGTTTTATTGAGTTAAATCATAAAGTGAGAACAAATATCACACGTCCTCTGACTGCATCCTGAGCTTTTCTTCATTTAAACTAATCTGAAATGATGAAGCAAAAATAATGGAAACATGAAAACATTCAACATTTATTCACATTAAACAACCAGGCAGCAGAAAAACTTTTCTAAAATAACTGAAGGAAGACAAGCAGTGAAATATGAATCCAGTTTTCTATCATCTGCAGAGTGAAATGTTTGGCCTGCAGCCTCACTGGGTTTTCCTCTCATCACATCTCTTAGCTGGTACCTGAAGTAATGTTCACTGTAAGGAGAGGTGAACTATTTATTAATCATATTTCACTGGATGAAAACATTTCACAGCAACACAACCATAAAACATGACAGAAAAATAAAACATAAACCTGAACAGAGGCTCTTTAGCTGCTCCTTAAAGGATGAGCAAAGTCCAGACAGACGCAGTGAAGCATTTTGTGTTTTCATTTTATAAAGTTCATAAAAAGGCTGTTATAATTATTAAGATGGGAAGAAATAAAAGCATTTTTAAATAAAAGCATTTTTAAATAAAAGCATTTTTAAATAAAAGCATTTTTAAATCATCATGTTTGGAGCTTTGACATGTTTCTGTTCTGACAGCAGCAGGCTGGAAAAATGATAATTTTTCCTCTGATTTATCCAGAAAAATGATCTTTATTTATGTACCACTGCAAGACTGACGTTATTTCAACAATGATTATTGCTTTGAGTGATAATCGTTAATGTTATAATTATAATCGTGATAGATATAATAGTGATAATCGTTAATGTTATAATTATAATCGTGTTAGATATAATAGTGATAATCGTTAATGTTATAATTATAATCGTGATAGATATAATAGTGATAATCGTTAATGTTATAATTATAATCGTGTTAGATATAATAGTGATAATCGTTAATGTTATAATTATAATCGTGTTAGATATAATAGTGATAATCGTTAATGTTATAATTATAATCGTGATAGATATAATAGTGATAATCGTTAACGTTGCTAATAACCTGCTGGCAGGAGAATCTGGATCTTTAACGGATTAACAAGAAACATTCAGAAAGTCCAAATGATAAAACTCTCTAACTATTAAAAATGTAGTTGATCTCAGCAGCTCCTCTCTGTAAACTGTTTAATATTTCATTAAAGCCAGACCCTCATGCCAACCCGATGAGGAAATCAGGTCGGACTGACCCAGTTCTCCTCTGAAGTCATTTAGTTTCTGATCACTGAGGCGTCAGGAGAATAAAACTCATAAGTTCTGATGTTTCTCTGTCTGAATGTTGCAGCTTCTCTGCAGCTCTGAGGTCTTTAACTAACGAAGCTTCAGTTCACCTGCTTGTTCTGACAGAAAGTCGCCTGCTGGTGTTGATCTCAGCAGAACCCGGTGGAACCCAGGAAGACAGAAAAGCTCCGAGAAATTCAGGTCAACAATAACAATAATCTGTTGGAAGGAAACTTTTCTGTTCAGATTATTGGAGCAGCCAAAGCCAGACTCAGAGGAAGAATCAGTCCAGGTGCTTTTCAGCTGTTTGGTTCCCTGCAGGTCAGAACCAGAACCGAAGCAGCAACAATCAGAACAACGACTAAAATAACTGAAACTATCAGTCCCAGGTGCAGGTTTCTGGATCCAGTGTTTCTGCTGTCCTCTGGGTTCCCTGCAGAACAGAACCAGGTGTTAGTCTGATCCGACTGCAGATCATCATCTGCTGCTCTGAGAATCAGCCACTCACCTGGAGGAGGGGGCGGAGCTACCTGCAGGTAGATGGTGCTGATGAGCTTCATGTTAGCGTTAGCTTCTGCTGCTCCTCTCTGGGCGACTCCACACTCGTACGCTCCGGTGTCGCTGGCTGTCAGGTTCTTCAGAACCAGAGACACGTCTCCGTCCTTCACCGCTCCGTCCAGCAGAGCCACCCGGGTTCTGAAGGACGGGTTCTGGTTCTCCTCGTCCAGACGCTCGTCTCTGTAGCGAAGAACATAATCTGACCCCAGATCAGATCTGCTCCACTGCACAGCGATGAGCCGTTTGTTCCCAGCAGCTCTACATGGCAGAACCACGTCCTGACCCGGTTCTGCTGTCACGTTTCTCTGATCTGCACAACAGAGAGGTCAAAGGTCAGCGCTGAAGGCCAAAGTAAAGCAAGCTGACTTTACGACAGCAGGGAGGTCAGTGAATCTACAGGCTAATTTCTTCTTCTTCCCTTCATTTAAACGCTTTCAGTTTCTGATGCTGATTATTTACAACAGCAGAAGAAGAAATGTGATTCTTCCATGTAAATATGTTCATGTTTATTATTAAATATGTTTATTATGAAGGAATATCTTCAGCTGAAACATGAAGGAAGAAGTTTGATCAGAATGATTGATCAACTTCCTGTTAGTGAGTTTTAGTCTCAGAAAACTTTTAACTTTGTTTTCTGTTGGTGAAGCGATTAGTTTCACTCAGAGCAAATATTTAAAATATTAAAATATTAATATTTTAGAAATATTAAAATTTTAATATTTTATTAATATTAAAATATTAATATTTTATAAATATTAAAATTTTAGAAATTCAGCCTTAAATATGATTTCATGGAAGGAAACAAAGAGAGAATTAATGAGCCATGTTTTCATTTTAAGCTTTATTGTTAGAGTTTATGATAAATTATTAGAAGCTTTATTAGCAAGATGAAGCTGAGAACTGCAGATGATTCAGGAGGTGAACTATGAACATGAATCGATTCATTTTACCTGACTGAACTGAACTAGTTCTGGTTGCTGCTGGGTTCAGGTCCAGTTTCCGGCAGGCTGGGTTTATGATGAACTATATTTAATGATAAATGATCTGTATGTTTTATTAAATCTGAGTCTTTGAGTCCAGCATTGATCAGATGTGAGTTAATAATTGATCTCAGTGGTTCTGACCTGTTAACTGGCGGCTTGTTGCTGACATCAGATGATGTTTATACTTCCAGGCTCATTTTTTCCTTTATTGAAGCGTTACTTGAGTCATGCAGCAAACGGACCGGGACTCAGAGCAGAACTAATGTTGATGTTTGTTTGGTTTTTCAAACATTTAATAGGATTAAAAGCTCAGAGGATAAATGGAGCAGAAAACCTTCAGCTCTGAAATGAAAGTCTGTTTTAGTTTTTCTGGTGAATCATAACCCAGAGGGACTTTCTGTCCTTCTGCCCCGTTTCTGCCCTGCATGGTGGGGCGGGGCGGTTGGTGTTGCCCCACCGGTCGCCATGGCGATACAGCAGACAGGAGGAAATCAGAACCTGTTTGCATGAAGTTCTCTAATCCTCAACTGAGAAAGAAAATGTAAAATATTTCAAAGAAAACTTTAAATCTAAAGTTCACTTTTAGTGTCAGAATTTCACAAAACTGACCAACTGACTAATTTAAAGGATTTGACTCATTTAGCAGCAAATTGTCCATTTTGTGTTATTCTTAAATTCATGTTTTCCTACATGTTGTAATTAAAGCTTCGTTCTGTTTAACTTGATCAGATCAGATTTATTTGTTATTGTCATCAACAGATTACAGCGAGACTGAGATTTACTCGACTGGACAAACTTTGAGTCGGAGCACAAAGTCTACGCGCGCCGCCATTTTGGTTTGGTTAACGTAGAAAAAGACGACCAGCTGCTGGAAGTTCTGTTTTCATCTATTATCTGTTTCTCAGCTGAGATTTAAAAATCCTGACATCATTTCCTTAACTGAGTCTGAACAGCGCAAACGAAGCTGATCAGTTATTGATTGTTGTCATTATTAACTGATTATTGGTGGCTGTGGCCCGTTTCCTGCCGTTCAGCCACAGGAGGGTGGATCTAAAATCAGCGGCTCGCTTGTTAAATAACCTGGAAGCTGTTAAAGAAAAACCAAAAACTTTCCTTTTTAACCGCAGAGACAGACTGAAACCGAACCACCGAACCTCAGGTTCTGACCCGATAAATGTGATCATATTCACGTCCTGCTCACCTTGACAGTCGGTGGGGAAGATTAAAGTCAGAGCCACTAGAAGAGTGAAAACGTTTTCTCCTCTCATTTTCCTTTCTGTCGTCGCCGTTGGTGTGAACAGAACAGTAACTAACCAGTAACTAACCAGTAACTAAACACTGATAAAGCTGTTGCTCTTCCAGAAACTGTCAGCTCGCTGGAAGATCCCAGCTGCCGGTCCGGTCGGTGAGGATGGACCTGCTGCTGGCAGAGCTGAGAGCAAATGATTCTGTCCATGGTTTATAACTGGGAGGAGAATCTACAGGAAACTGATCTGGACTGGAGACTGGGACCAGAGGAGCGCAGACCGTTACTGGTTCAGACTGACTGGTTCTTATATAGACTCAGTGAAACTCCCAGCAGGGGGCGTTTCTACTGAACCACGTGATCAACTTTATGATTTCCTAAAGGCTTGAAGGTGTTAGTCTGATAACTGAACTCTCTCTCTCTCTCTCTCTCTCTCTCTCTCTCTCTCTCTCTCCTCTCTCTCTTCTCTCTCTCTCTCTCTCTTTCTCTCTCTCTCTCTTTCTCTCTCTCTCTCTCTCTCTCTCTCTCTGTCTCTCTCTCTCTCTTTCTCTCTTTCTCTCTCTCTCTCTTTCTCTCTCTCTCTCTCTCTCTCTTTCTCTCTCTCTCTCTTTCTCTCTCTGTCTCTCTCTCTTTCTCTCTCTCTCTCTCTCTCTCTCTCGATGAATTTATTACAATAAACACATAAAAAAGTGTAAAGTTATCATTAGATTCATTGATATCTGCTGCTGTTCAAACTGAACCAGGAGGATTTCTGATCAGGATCAGAAACTGAATCAATCTGGATCAAAATCAATGATTATCATATTTATATTGGAAACTGAAATATGTTTTATCTTAGACTGTAACTCTGTCCTCACTGAGCAGAGAGTTTTCTCTGCTTGTATCCATATTTTATAATTGAATCTGTTGTTACTGCTGGTTCACCTGATTTACCCCCTGAAGGGCAATAAAGCTTCTACTCTATTCTATTTATTCTATTCTATTTTATTCTATTTATTCTATTCTAACTATAAAAGCAGAAACGGACCGATGACGTTCAGCCTCTTTATAAACCAACAGCGCCCCCCGGTGGTCAAACCTGTTTACTGTCTTTGACTCGGACCTTTAATTTAAATACTGATGAACTTTATGAGGCTTTAATATAATCTACTATAAACAAAGTGATGACGTATCATTTCCATGTGTATATTGTGGATTTTCTCAGCCTGAAATCAGAGACAATAAATCTGATTAAACTTGATGACGTCACTGAGTGACGTCATCAGGTGGAGCAGAGCCGTTCCTGATGCTTCTGGATGATTTTGGTTCCTTCAGAGGAACATGGACGTCCAGCAGGGCAGGCAGCTGGAATCAAACTCACAACCTCCCACTGAGCGATGACTACATTTCCCATGAGCCTCAGTTATTCTGATTCACTTCCTGCTGGAACCTGATGGATCTTACTGAGTTCCTCTCCGTAGACAGCAGGGGGCGCTGCAGGTGATGGTTGATTTATTGGTGAATAAACAATAATAAATAATCTGTTGATTTGTTACTGTTACAGGGCCTGATGTACTGATGCGCTACAACCTGCAGGGGGCAGTGTGCTTCTTTGCTTTACTCTTGCAGCCTTGACCTTTGACTCCGAGTCAAAACACAACCTGCAGATTGACTCCTGATCCATTTAGTCTCCATGGAGACTCACCTCCACCTGCTCATTAACACATGACCAGGCTGTAGGTCAGAGGAATCACAGCTACAGCGTTTAAGATGTTAGTCCCCCAGACTGTAATAACCATCAATACATTTTCATGGTCAATTCTCCAAAGGAACATGCTAATTAATGCTAAGCTAGTGGATTTGAAGGAGTTCCTGTCAGAGAGAGGCCCAGAGAAACTGAGAACAAGACAGACCAGTCCGTCACGCTGCGGTCACCTCAACATGGCCACTACTGGACCAGACAGGTGGAAACTCTGACAGGACACGTTTTCACCAACACTTGGTTATTGGTGGTAAAATCCAGTTTCAGTTAAAAAGTCACTGATCCACCAGCAGCTGGTTTCTGTGGTTCAGATGAGATGAACAGGCTGGGCTAACTGGAAACAGGCTGAGACCACAGAGCTGACAGGAAAACCACAGGCTGCTAACACTGAGCATCACAGACACAGAGCAACATGAAAACACAAGATGGAGAAACAAACCAACACAATAAATCATTTCATTCATTTTAATGAAGAAACCAGTTAAACAACAGAAGGCTATGATGTCACACTCTGGTTCCAGTTATTGACCGATTTTTAAATGATGTTTGTTGATCCGACTTTTCCTCCTCCAGTGAAACTCAAAGCTGATATTTAATCAGTTCAAGGAAACAGAAACACAAGGAGTTCCTCAGGGACGTGTCATACTGATATGTGGTAAACACGGTGATGATATAATAATTCAGATCATTAAAATCTTTATTCATCCAGGGTGGAGGAAATCATAACCACTGAGTTGGGCAGATTGTCTCCTGCAGGTTTAATAAGGAAAGAATTAGAAACATAAAAGGCTTTTAAAATGTCAGAAACCATTTTTATTAAGTAATTAATTAGTTAATGTATGAAGTGAGTGATTGATTTAAAGTGTTACCTTTGTCTTTGTGTCGATATAAAGAGACCAGGATCAGAGTGGAGATGAAGTACGGAGAAAACACGACCAGGTGGATGAAAACTGGAAGACCCACAGTAAAAGGAGGAGGAGTGGAGACTGGAGAGGCAGCAGCTGATGATGATGATGATGATGATGATGATGATGATGATGATGATGATGTGAACAGATTCATAGCTGAGGATGAAGCTACTGGATCATAATGAAGGAGAATAAAACTCAGTTAGGAGACGGAGGATGAACTCAGAGACCCTGAAGCTCCTCACCTGTAACAGACTCACTGCTGGGTGGAGAGGAGGTGATGGGTTCCTCTGAAATAAAGAGAGTTACTTTGTTACCATGGTGACGCTCACAAGTTAAAACCAAAATCCAGAGAAGCTGCTGACCTCTGACAGAGATCCTGCTGGATGGAGACTCTCCATGACCTTTGACATTACATTTATAGAGGCCTTCATCAGAGCTGGAAACATGGAGGAGGGTCATGTGACCTGATGGTCCATCACCAATGAAGGAGCCATCTTTATAGAAAGCAGCTGGGAGGTTGTGGGTTGGATTCTTTGCTCTGCAGCTCAGAGTGACGTCATCTCCCTCCATCACAGGGAGGACAGGACTCTGCAGGATCACTGATCCACCTCAACACAGAGACAAACTACAGCATTTCATCCATTTCCACACAGCTTCAGCAACACTAACTCCACAGTCTGATCTTACCAGAGACAGAGAGCTGGATGCTGCTGCTGCTGCTGGAGGATCCAGACATGGACTCACACCAGTACAGACCAGTATCTGATGGGAACAAGGAGGTGATGCTGCAGGTAGAACCAACTGGTTTCCCCCATCCTTCACATCTCTTCCTGGTTCCTCTGCTTGTGTTTCTCCTCACAGTCCATCCATCAGATCCGTTTTCATCCTCACAGATCAGAGTCACTGATTCATATTCAAAGAACTGAGATCTGCTGGGAATCACAGTCAGACGAACAGCTGGAAGGAAAATCTGCTGCTTAGTTTTTATTTTCAAGGAAACCAAATGTTTTCATGAAAACTGATGTGATGTTAAAGGTTTAAACATAAAGTTCACCAACCTTGTATTTGTGCTCTGCTCAGCATTGATGTCAGAACTAAAGAGAAGAAAAATCACTGGGAATTAAATCAAAGACAAATAAATCTGCTAAATATCTGAACTACTGACATAAACATGAACATTTTCATTTCTAAATAAGTTCAAACTTTCAGGATCAGGTTTTGGTTTGAGGATGAATTTAAAAATAAACAATTGCTTTGAACGATATCCTCCAATTACTATAAATAAAAATTATGTCAAATTAATTTATATATCACTTTAAAAACAGGTTTAAAACTGGAACCAAAGTGCTGTACAAAAACTATAATACAATAAGTTGATGAAAAAAAATAGCAATAATACAGGAAAAGAAACAAATCCATATATATTGTTAAAATAATATAAGTTATAATAATAAATCAAAACAATAGAGCTACAGTGGCGACCAGAGGAAACGAGATCAGGCTTTTCTGTTGCTGCTCCTAATCTCTGGTAGATTATTCCATAGATTATTCCATAGATTATTCCAGAGATTATTCCAGAGATTATTCCAGAGATTATTCCATAGATTATTCCAGAGATTATTCCAGAGATTAGGAGCAACAACAGAAAAAGCCCGATCTCTTTTCCTCTTGAGTCGGGTCCGAGGGACTTTCAGTAGCAGCCGATTATTGGACCTTAAAGTTCTGGACACAGAATGAAGTTTCAAAAGGTCCTGAAGACAAAGAGGAGCTGATCCATTTCAAATCTAATCTCTATGAAACAGGCAGTCAGTGGAAAGAGGCCAGGAAGGGCCTTATATGGTGTCACTTCCTGGTTCCTGTAAGAAGCCGTTCTGCTGCGTTCTGGATCACTGGAAGTCGCTGCATCTGTGATTAATCCAGGCTTTTATACAAAGAATTACAATAATCCACTCGAGATGTAATGAAGGCTGGAAAAGTCCTTCAAAGTCCTTAAAACAAAAATAAGATTGAACTTTTTCTAAAATCTGCAGGTGATAAAAACTTGATCTAACGACAGAGCTAACTAGTTTATCTAGCTTTAAACAGCTATCAAAGATAAAACCAAGGTTCCTGGCAGAAGTTCAACAAAACCGAGATAAAGAACCAAGAATCAAGTCTGGATTATCAGTGTGAAGGTTTTGACCAAATAATATAAACTGAGTTTTACTTTGATTGAGGTGAAGAAAGTTTTGTTCCATCCAAGATTTAACTTCAGCTAAACAATCGATCAATAGCTGAAGAGATTCATTTTTACCATTTAGTAGTTTTATGGGCATATAAATCTGGACGTCATCCACAAAGCAATGAAACGAAACATTAAACTTATGGAAAATCTGACCAAGAGGTAATAAATATAAAATAAACAAAATGGGACCTAAAATTGAGCCTTGAGGGACGCCGAACTTTAAAGGGTTAGACGGCTGTTATGATGGAAACTACAACATGCTGCATGTCTGACATGAAGAGCAAATTCATCACAACTTTGACAGATTTAAGCTTCAGATTCACACAAACAGGAAAAATGAAAAGTGTTTCTGAGAGGAAACATCTTCATTTAAAAACCTTTTTCTGCTGAACTGATTTCAATGCGACTGAACTGGATGTTTCTTTCTGTGAATAAACCTGCAGCTGTCTCACCTCCCTCAGCTCGTCCTCTCAGTGTTTAACTCATTGAACCAGCAGCAGATGAACAGAGTCTGTACTCACTGAGCAGGAACAGGACAGATGTTTCCTTCATGGCGGCTCTCAGAGATCAGACTGTTTTCATCAGATCCTGTCTGAAAACACAAACACAATCTGCGGTTTTAGCACAGAGTAAAACCCTCCCTCTTCCTCAGAGGCTCTTCATCAGGTTTCACTCTGAAACAAGATGGAGGAAAATATCACACAAAGTGCAGCTTAGACCTTCTGACATGAAATAGAGAAGTTAAATGGTTTGATTTAACATGATCAGTTTAATTCCTCCCTGCTGGTTGTTCAGCTTTACAGTCAGTTTATTCATTAGACGGTAAAATATCTAATAAATCAGTCACTGCAGTGGAAAATAAACTTTTCATTGTTTTATATAATAAAACTTTATATGAGTCACCTTTGTTGAGATACTTTCTAAAAACCAAACTTTCCTCTGGAGCTGAAGGTTTGTGTTTGTCCAGCAGGGGGCGCTGTTCCTCATGAAACCCTCAGGCCGCCATGATTTACACTTTGACCTCCAGTTGGGGTCAATCTGACACATTTACAGTTCAGATATTAAAATTGTTTTATTGTTGGGAAACTCTTCATGTTCTCAGAAACATTTTCATATTTAAATCTCTAAAAGTTTTTTTGCTCCTGAATCTGATCCTGAACTTTAACTCTCACTGGCAGATTATCAGTGTGAAAAAACAAACTCAACTCTGACCTCTGACCTTAAACATGTTCAGCTGTATTCTAGATGTGTTCTAGATGTATAACTCTAGATCTAAAACTCTACATGTATGACTCTAGATGTATAACTCTAGAGCTATGACTCTAGATCTATAACTCTAGATCTATGACTCTAGATGTATAACTCTAGATCTATAACTCTAGATCTATGACTCTAGATGTATAACTCTAGATCTATAACTCTAGATCTATGACTCTAGATCGTTCCTCTGTAGGTCCAAAGACAATAACTTCAGTTGTGTTCTTGTTTCGGCCGTCTGTTGTTGTTGTTGTTGTTGTTGTTGTTGTTGTTGTTGTTGTTGTTGTTTTTCTGTTACGTTTCTGTAATTCTTAATAAATTAATCAACTGGACCAGATTCTTCCTCCACACTGTGTTTAAAATGACTGGCATCATAAACTGGTTAATATCCAGTTCATGATGCTGTAATAAACTATTATTAGTTTAACTAGTTTAACCTGAGTAAACCACCACTGTAATCACAGCAAACTGTTACCAGGCGAAGCTTTAACAGCTTTCAGAGAATCTTTTCTATTCTCAGACGTCTTTAGTTTCTCAGACTAACTTTCTAGCCAATCAAACTGTTATTATAGTTAATACAGGAAGTGCTTTGATGCATGAAGACAATGAAACTCCCTTTGAAAAGAAAGATAGCTCCTCCTGGGAGACTGACCTTTGACCTGCTGGAAGAGGAACAAACAGAAGCAGCTTTCAGCTTCTAGGCTCCACAATCTGGAACAACCTTCCAGAAAATTCAGAAAAGTTCCTTTAATAAGACAAAGTATATTTTTCTAAGAGCTGTCTTTGATTAAACTCATAGATCATTCATTTTTTATTATTCCAACGTTTCATAACGTTTCCTGAAAACGCCACTATGACATGATGTGTTTTAGTCTGATTGATGTTTTATGTTCAAAGGACTTTTCATTGTTTTGTTGCTGAAATGTGTGTAAACATAAAGTCTCCTTTCCTTCAAAACAATAGTTTCATAAAAATACCAGAACAGCATATTTTCATCCTAGTTTGGTTTTTAGTCCAGTTTCCAAACTCCCAGTCAAAGCTGGTCACCAGTAAAGGCTTCATGGGATTTTCAGCAATGAAATTGATTAAATTAAAAAATGAATAAGTTCCTGACATCTTTGTGAGCCTGGTTACTTCCTCCTCAGTGAAACAGACAGAACCAGCTTTTCTCTCTAGGTCATCAAAAATGTGGATGTTTGGCCCAATAAAAGACAAATCAGTTAAAGAATCGTTTCCTTTGGTTACTGATATAGTTAACCTAAACTAACTAAACTACCTGTGACAGGATGTCTGTAGAGAATAAAAGAACTGAATTTCTAGAACTGAATCTAGATTAGAGACGTTTCTGTTCTGAAAGCAGCTCCAGCTAAACTGTTGTAACTTTTATTTTCCCTTCAGGCATCAGAAGAAAATGATCAATAAAACTGAATACAGGTTATTAAACTTTAACAGAAAACTCAAAGTAGCTCTTGGTTTTTATCTCATTCAGAAATAAAGATTGAGTTGTTTGAAATGATTCAGTGAAGTAAATCAGAACAGAAACGGATCAGGCTCAGTGTTTCAGGTCAGACCAGTTCAGGAGATGGTGACAGCAGACACGCCTGGACATGAAGACCGTCCTCCAGCCAGCAGACACGCCTGGACATGAAGACCGTCCTCCAGCCAGCAGACACGCCTGGACATGAAGACCGTCCTCCAGCCAGCAGACACGCCTGGACATGAAGACCGTCCTCCAGCCAGCAGACACGCCTGGACATGAAGACCGTCCTCCAGCCAGCAGACACGCCTGGACATGAAGACCGTCCTCCAGCCAGCGGACACGCCTGGACATGAAGACCGTCCTCCAGCCAGCAGACACGCCTGGACATGAAGACCGTCCTCCAGCCAGCAGACACGCCTGGACATGAAGACCGTCCTCCAGCCAGCAGACACGCCTGGACATGAAGACCGTCCTCCAGTCAGCAGACACGCCTGGACATGAAGACCGTCCTCCAGTCAGCAGACACGCCTGGACATGAAGACCGTCCTCCAGTCAGCGGACACGCCTGGACATGAAGACCGTCCTCCAGTCAGCGGACACGCCTGGACATGAAGACCGTCCTCCAGCCAGCGGACACGCCTGGACATGAAGACCGTCCTCCAGCCAGCGGACACGCCTGGACATGAAGACCGTCCTCCAGCCAGCAGACACGCCTGGACATGAAGACCGTCCTCCAGCCGCACAGAAGCACAAACGTTTGTCTCCTGACTTCCTTCACAATAATTCACACTAACAATCCAAACTTCTCTGACGCTGAGAAACAAAATGTTATCAAATATTTAGTTTTGTACAGTTTGGCACAAAATATGTGTTTTTAATGCTGTTTTTCCTTAAACTGTGTTTCATGAATTTTATTCATAAAATCACCCAAAACCAATTTGTCAACAAATACTTTACTGCAGAAATCATTTGCACCGTTTTGCTTTTTTTGTTCATCTTTAATATTTCAGAGAGTCAAACACATTTTATCTGACAGAAAATGGGATTCAAAATCTCAACATAAGTGAATAAATCACCAAAAACTCCTTTGTTCACTTTGTTTAAATCAGTTATTCATGTTTTCAGATGAAGTCACTTTCTATTTGTGTAGATTTGAGGATCGGTCACATCTGGTTTAATTCTCTGGTTTCACATTAAGTCAGGCTGAAACCCTGAAAACACAAACTGATCAATTCTTATTAGTTTCTATAAACTAACAAGTTGTTCACTTATAAATGAAGTGAGTGTTTCTTCAAACAAGGTTTCTGGGAGTGAAGGCCGACTGCCGACTTTCACCCGTACATTTCAGAAATACAACATGGCGGCTCCTTCATTCTGCCGGAAATTTACGGCTTCGAGTCCGAAAATCTTGCTTACAAAATGGCGGTTGATTTTTTCCTCTTAGACAATTTCCAGCGTCGATCCTCTGGGTGAGTACTGAACACACACACACACACACCCACACACACACACACACACACACACGCACACCCACACACACACAGGAGGGGAGGAAGGAAAATTGAACATTTCTCAGGATTTTCTCCTGTGAAGATTTTTGTATTATTTTAATTTCTGTCCCACTTTTCTTTGAACATGTCCAACTATTTTCAAGCTAAACAACAAAATTTAGAAACTGAATGTTTAAAATGAAAAAAAGGAAATCTGAAGCGTAGATCCTGATTTGTTGGCGAGTTTAGAAACCTTTTTCAGAAGACAAAATCTTAGTGGTAAATGCTTTTAAGCGTTTATGTAAATTATAGTTTTCTACTCCCAGTTATATTAAAATAAGACATCAAACATTTTTAGAGCAAAAATGTTTCCTGAAGAATGTTTGATACGCGAATCAAGGTTTTTTCTACTTAATCTGAGAATCGATCAGGTCATCATTTATCGACTACGACTTTAGAAACGGAAGTATTTTTGTAATATTTCACAAAATATTGTAAATAACGACCTGAATGTGATTTCAAAGAGTCAGTGCTGCTTTTCAAGCTGAAAGGAAAAGAATAAGGATGATTTCTGACTGATCAACTACTTAATCACCAATATCTATTATTGAAAATTTTACATATATAAGTGCAAAAAAGACAATTCTCCATTTTTGACGGGATTAGATTTATTATTACTGATATTCTGACATAAGACAAGAAATTTACACGAAACAAAAACAAGATTTAAGGTTCTGGATTATAAATCAGACACTAGAGACAGAAATACCAGAAGGTCCAAATGGATTCTCCTTTTCTGGATCAGAACTCCCGGGTCCAAATGGACGCCATCTGGATCCGAACTGAAGCTGCTGAGCAACTGGATCAGAACCCACAGAGACTGGAAACCGCTCTGGTCATTAGTTCATTCCTGGTGAAGGAGGCAGGAAGTAAAAGTAAAATAAAATACTAAATGAAAATGTTCTTTTAAAAAAAGAGACACTAAAGATCCATAAAATAATAAAATATCCTAAAAATCCAGAGTCCTTCAGTTCCTAAACACAATCCAGCGGTTCTAGTCGTCAGACCAGCGATTCCCAAGAATCCACAAATCTTTTCCTTCCCTTTAAGTTCAGCTCAACAACCTTCATCTCCTTAGTAAAACCAGTTTCCAGCCAAACTTTCCTCTCTGACTCTCAACCAATCAGCAGCTTCCAGCTCACAGCCAGGTTGGGTCCTTCACCTGGGAGATTTCTGTCAGGCAGCTGGTTGGCCACCCCAGGCCACACCTCAGCAGGTGACTGTCACTAACTACATTTGTTCATGTGAACATGTCTAATAATAAGAACTTTATGAAAAAGCAGGAAATACTTTCACTAAAATAATAATCAGAGAATAAAATCACACAAACTTGATGTAGAAATGACATGAAATGATGAATAAAGTTCATCTAAAACACTACAAATATCCGCTGATGATAAATTCACTGTTAGGTTTGGACCAGGAAATGTTCTGATCCAGATCCCAGTTCTGCCTCTGACTCTCTGGACTTTATCCACATATTTATCTCACATGTTTACCACTTGAACCTTCCACAGTTTCTGTTGCACTCAGTATATTTCAGAGTTTTAATGTAGAAATTCAGTATTTTTCCTCCCAACTCAAGAGAATATCTGGAATTTTAAATGTAAAACTTTTCGATGTGACAATATCCAAGTTTTTCTTTTACAAACGTGACGTTGATTAAAACATTTCTCAGTCTTTTGGTCCACTAGTTTCCTGGTAGTCAGTAGAACCAAGTGAAGGTTCTGTTGACGTTCTGATTTACTAGGCCTATAACATTCATCAACATACACATATTTACAGATATTAATAACCTGGACTGGTTAATGCATGTCTGTCTGTGCTTGCAGCTTCCATATACTTGGTCTCCAAACTGTCCTCAGTCGGTCCAGCGATGTCCTGCGTCACAGACATGGCCGCCTGTCTCTGGGTCCTCCTGGCTCTCTGGATCAGCCTGTCAGGCTGTGAAGCAGCAGGTCAGTTCAGACGAATGAAACCAGTGGAGGTGGAGAGCTGATTCTCTCTAACCGCTCTGCTCTGTCAACTCCTCTCCTGCAGATCCTGTAAACGTCCCAGCAGAACCTGGACAGAACGTCGATCTGCCATGTAGAGCTGGCAGGAACAGCATCGTTACAGCTGTAAGCCTGACCAGAGGCGACCTGCAGCCAAAATACCTGCTTCTCTACAGGAATAACCAGATTGATGAAGATCTCCAGAATCCACAGTACTTGGGCCGAACAGAACAAAACCTTAACGCCACTGATGGACAAATCCATCTGACTATAAAGAATGTGACAGAGAAGGACAGTGGAGTGTATGAGTGCCGTGTCAAGACTGAACTAAACGGATTAAAAAGCAACACAAGCAACTCAGAGACGACCATCATGCACCTGCGTATCGCTCCTCTTCCTCCTCCTCCTCTTCCTCCAGGTGAGTGCTTGTCTCTGGATCAGAACCAGCAGCTTCCTGGTTCTGCATCTCAGATCAGATGATAATGATCTTCAGTGGGATCAGACTAATTCCCGGTTCTGTTCTGCAGGTCGAGGACAGATTGGACTGGTTCTGATGGTGGTTGTTCTGGTTGTTCTGGCTGCTGTGATTATTATCTGGAAGAAGAGGAAGACTCCCTCTCCTCCTCTTCATCATGATGAAGCTCTGAGGCTCCAGGTGTAGCTAAAAGCTGTGACATCATCAGACCATGTTGCTGATCTTCCCTCCGTTTCCATCTGGACCTCAGTGACTCCCAGCTGGTTCTGCTCTGCCACTAGGGGGCGCCATGGACTGACAATCACTGTGATCTTTGTTCTTGTCTACCAGATAACATTTCTTTATATATTATCTGTGTGGATTATTTATTTTAAAATTCTTTGTATAAATAAAGTTTTTTCCAAGTTTCTTTTGATCGTTTTGTGATTAATTTTTGCTTCCTAACATGAATCTTTGTTCACCAAGACGTTACAGTTTTTCTCCGTCACTTTGGTTCATTTCTCAAATCATTTTTGATATTTGCAAAGCAGTAAGAGCATTTTTAAAACTATTTATACATCAAAACAGAATAAATTACCTGCAGAATCCAGTTTCTTTCTCTAAATCATTAATTCATCCTCAAAGTTAAACATCTGTATTAATAAACATGTCAGTTCATCAGAATAATAAATTCTTGTTTCACTGAGTTTAGACCAAATAGTCACATTAAACTGATTCTGGAGGAAAGTTCTGATGTAAACTATGGATAAAGTTTAGATAACTTGTATTGTAAATTGTAATTATGGGAGATGAACAGCAAGAGACTGGAGAAGATGAACATTTATGATTTTACTGATTTGTTGACAGACCTTATGATGGAGATACAGGAAGCAGAGCATAAAGAAAAAGCAGCAACAGGAACATGAGAGAATCTCCTGAAGGAAAACAACACAGTAGATTACTTTACTGTACATTATAGTTTCCATCGGCATGCTGGGAAAAATGACTTCAGGAATGAAGAGGATGAGATGAACTCCATTGACTGATGGAAACTAGAATCATGTCCTCAGATTCTTCTGACTCTTCCTCCTCTTCCTCTTCCTCTCTCTGGCTGTTGACTCGTCCAAATCTTCGTCCTTCATCATCAGAAATGTATCATCATGTTGTTCTATAGACTATAAACCTGCCAGTTGATCAGGTATATGATGAGCCTTCAATCTATTTCAGAAAACTGGTTCATCTAATGGTTCACACATTTACCTCCATCAGAGAAACTCAGGATTCACTTGTAAGACATTCATCAGTTCAGGATGGATTTCTGTAAACATTTCATACAAATGTATAGAAAGCATTTTGAAAGTTAACATAGAATGTGACCAAGATATTTCAACACAGACCTGTATAACACATGTTGGTCTTCATGAAACAATTGAAAGTGCATGAAAAACAGAGAAAAATACATAATCACTTGCATGATGCACAGACGCATTTTTAACTTGTTGAAAGTAACAGGAAGCTGATTTTAGGTGCATCAGTGACACAATGATTTAAAGATTGAACAAGTATGAAGAATTTCACTTCTGTTGTGAGAAACGAACCAAAGCTGCTGAGAAAAACTGTTTCTGTTGGTGGAACAGTGGATGGTTTGTCTCCCCCTGGTGGATGGTTTGTCTCCCCCTGGTGGATGGTTTGTCTCCCCCTGGTGGATGGTTTGTCTCCCCCTGGTGGATGATCCTCCGAGTTGAACATTACTCAAGAGTTCTGGCTCTTTGGAGCTCCTTCAGTTTTAACATCAAGTTTTTTTAGTGAATCTTTAATTTCTCATTTGATCAGTCTGGCGCTGCGACAGACTGGCGACCTGTCCAGGTGACCCCGCCTCCAGGTGACCCCGCCTCTCGCTCAAAACGTTAGCTGGAGAGGCAGCAGCTCCTCCTGACCCCACTAAGGGACAAGGTGTTAGAAAATAAATAACTAAATAACTAAATAAATGGATGGATGGATGGATGGATGGATGGATCAGGGGTTGGGTTCAGGGGTAATCTGTGCTTTAGAGCATCTTACAGTCACATCACTGGTTCATGACCAGAACCGATGATGTAACCGAACCAAACCAGTGAGTGTTACATTAAAAATGTTGAATCGATCAGAAAATGTCCAGATTATCTGCTGAGTTTATATTTAAATGCCTGAAACATTTAAAATGTTCTCGTGTTAAACCTGATCAGGTGAGTTTAGGATCAACCAGCAGCTATGAAATATTCTCAAAGTTACCTGAAATATTAATAATAATAATAATAATTAATAATCACTTATTGAAACTCCTTCACTGTTTCACTAGAACATTGTGGTTGCAGTACCAGGTTCCTGTCACCAGGTGGCAGCAGGAATGACATGTCAGGCCTGCTGATGGAGTCACGTGATGAGTGGCAGCAGAAACTCATCGGTTGTTTCTAAACCCTCCAGCAAGATGTTGTGACCTTTGACCTCTTGACAGAGAAAGTCTGGGAGGGTCAGCGCGATGGACCAGAACCGGGTCAGTGGGTTTCATGCTGTTTATTTATTTATTTGGAACATAACAGTATTATAAAATCATCACAAGAACAAGGAATGCAACAGACACGTATCTTTGTACCACAGTTTTCTTAACATGCTGGAAAAGGAAGAAACTGTGGACCAGATGTTGAAGGCTTGGAGCTGCTGCAGCAGGACAGCAGTTTTCTGAAGATTTGGACCAGATTTGCTCAGATTGAAGACGGAGCCGCTGTGGCTCTGCAGACGATCTGTCCCTGATGGACGTCTGTCCTCCGCGCTGAGTAGAGGACGCATGTAGAGGTTCCTGCAGCACAAACAGTCAGCTTAGTGCTGCTCTGATCCACTCAGTGATCCACTCTGAGCTGCAGGAAGTGTGTTATCAGCTTCCTGGTCAAACTGCAGACAGCCTGAAGGAGGCTGGATGCTCCTAATGGTCAGGTCTGCTGGTCCAACTGGGAACCAGTTTAAACCTCCCAGTTCTCTGGAGCAGCTCCAGTTTGACCCGCATGTTTCCTTCAATAACAGGAAGCTGGAGAACCACAGAGCTGTTAGCCTGTTAACTGTTAGCCTGCTAGCTTTAATAACCACAGAGCTGTTAGCCTGTTAACTATTAGTCTGCTAGCATTAATAACCACAGAGGTGTTAGCCTGTTAACTGTTAGCCTGCTAGCATTACTAACCACAGAGCTGTTAGCCTGTGAACTGTTAGCCTGCTAGCTTTTATAACCACAGAGCTGTTAGCCTGTTGACTGGTAGTCTGCTAGCATTAATAACCACAGAGTTGTTAACTGTTAACTGTTAGCCTGCTAGCATTAATAACTACAGAGTTGTTAACTGTTAGCCTGCTAGCACTAATAACCACAGAGCTGTTAGCCTGTTAACTGTTAGCCTGCTAGCATTACTAACCACAGAGCTGTTAGCCTGTGAACTGTTAGCCTGCTAGCTTTTATAACCACAGAGTTGTTAGCCTGTGAACTGTTAGCCTGCTAGCTTTTATGACCACAGAGTTGTTAGCCTGTTAACTGTTACAATGCTAGCTTTAACTGTTAGCATGCTAGCTTTAATAACCACAGAGTTGTTAACTGTTAGCCTGCTAGCATTAATAACCACAGAGCTGTTAGCCTGTTAACTTTTAGCCTGCTAGCTTTAATAACCACAGAGCTGTTAGCCTGTTAACTGTTAGCCTGCTAGCATTAATAACCACAGAGCTGTTAGCATGTTAACTGTTAGCCTGCTAGCATTAATAACCACAGAGCTGTTAGCCTGTTAACTGTTAGAATGCTAGCTTTAACTGTTAGCATGCTAGCTTTAATAACAACAGGCTGCAGAAACACTCAGAGGAACAGCAAGCAGCTACCAAAACCATCTAACTCTTTCCTTCTCAAACTGTGGTTCCTGGACCACTGCTGGCCTGCGGCGCCCCCTAGGGGTACTGCATGGAAACTAAATCTAAAAGCTTCTTTATCCATAGAGAATAATAAAACTGAACTTCTCTGTAAAAAGTGAAATGATTTGTTGTGAACCAGCAGTTAAACAGATAAAAATCTTTCCTGTCCAACAGAAAACGAGAAACTTTCTGCATTTGATTTGGTTTTTGAAATAAAAAGTTTTAACTTTAACTTGATGTGAGGAATTACCTCTGCTGCTCCTGATTGGCTGCAGCTGATTAATGAAGGTTTTCAGTTCTCTAATTTCCTTTTCTCCATCTTTTCCTCCTTCAGCTGAGATAAACAGAACAACCAGCAGAATTTATCAGAGTAACTTCATTAAATCATTAAAACTAAACATGCAAAAAAAAAAGTTTAAACTGCATGTCTGTTAAAATGAGTAAAAAAAAACAATATTCAAAGTTCACCTTCAGGTTTCCTGCAGAAACATCGTCTCACCAGAAGAACCAGAAGAATTAATGAGAGCAAAACCAGAAAGATAGAAATGGAAACAACGACTGAGATGGTGGGAAGAGATGAAGGAGGAGGAGGAGGAGGAGTGGAGGATGAAGGAGGAGTGGAGGAGGAAGGAGGAGTGGAGGAGATTCTCTCTGAAATGAATCAAAGGTAATAATTTATTTCTTGTCTCCTGATGAAGGTTGAAGCAGACAGAGAAGCTGCTGACCTCTGACCTTTGACAGAGATCCTGCTGGATGGAGACTCTCCATGACGGCTGATGTTACATTTATAGAGGCCTTCATCAGAGCTGGAAACATGGAGGAGGGTCATGTGACCTGATGGTCCATCACCAATGAAGGAGCCATCTTTATAGAAAGCAGCTGGGAGGTTGTGGGTTGGATTCTTTGCTCTGCAGCTCAGAGTGACGTCATCTCCCTCCATCACAGGGAGGACAGGACTCTGCAGGATCACTGATCCACCTCAACACAGAGACAAACTACAGCATTTCATCCATTTCCACACAGCTTCAGCAACACTAACTCCACAGTCTGATCTTACCAGAGACAGAGAGCTGGATGCTGCTGCTGCTGCTGGAGGATCCAGACATGGACTCACACCAGTACAGACCAGTATCTGATGTGAACAAGTAGCCAATTTTACAGGTAGAACCATTTAATTTCCCCCATCCATCACCACATTGCGTCCTGGTTCCTCTGGTTGTGTTTCTCCTCACAGTCCATCCATCAGATCCATTTTCATCCTCACAGATCAGAGACACTGATTCTCTGATAAAGAACTGAGATCTGCTGGGACTCACAGTCAGAGCAGCTGGAAGGAAAAACTGCTGCTTTTTATTTTAAATAAAACAAGTCTGACCATGAAACCAAATGTTTTTGTGGAAAACGGTGTGAGGTTTTAAATGTGTAGAGTACTTAGATAAATTTAAATGAACCAACCTTGTGTTTTTGTGCAGCACAGCACTGAGGTCAGAACTAAAGAGAGAATAAAGAATCATTTTGAATAACTAAATATAAAATATATCTTCTATAAATATCCACATTGCTGGCAGTAAGTCAGTCTAGTTTCCGGTGAGAGTTGGTCTCCACCAGAGCTGCACTTTGTCACTGGTTCTGTTCATTACTTTCATGGACAGAATCTGTGGACCAGCCAAGCTGTTGATAGGATCTACACTGAAAGATGATTATATAAACTGTAGCTACTGTCAATGAAAACAAACTCTTTACTTTTTCAGGCCCTGGTGTCTGTGGTTTGTCGCTCTGCAGAGATCTTTGATAAAACAGTCAGACTGACAGGCAGCTCAGACCAGAGGTTATTATTAGGCTCTCAGCTTGAGGCCGAAACTCTCAGTCCTTTACTAATCTTAACGTGTTTCTCAGGTCCGATCAGCAGCACCTCCAGTCCATCACTGTGAACTCAGAGGTTCCTCTTGGACGTGTGCTGAGCTTCCTCTGGTTCTCCAAACCTCTCAGCTCCTCCTGACGTTCAGCTGATCAGACATGGCCGCTTGTTCCAGCAGCAGGAAGGAGGGATGACAGGATGCAGTCATCTCTCTGCTGCAGCTTCACTGATTATCAGAGCTGCTCTGTTATCCTGCAGCTTCACTTCTCTAGACGTTGCTGCATGTTGCACCAACGGCTGTTATGATGGAAACTACAACATGCTGCATGTCTGACATGAAGAGCAAATTCATCACAACTTTGACACATTTAAGCTTCAGATTCACACAAACAGGAAAAATGAAAAGTGTTTCTGAGAGGAAACATCTTCATTTAAAAACCTTTTTCTGCTGAACTGATTTCAATGCGACTGAACTGGATGTTTCTTTCTGTGAATAAAGCTGCAGCTGTCTCACCTCCCTCAGCTCGTCCTCTCAGTGTTTAACTCATTGAACCAGCAGCAGATGAACAGAGTCTGTACTCACTGAGCAGGAACAGGACAGATGTTTCCTTCATGGCGGCTCTCAGAGATCAGACTGTTTTCATCAGATCCTGTCTGAAAACACAAACACAATCTGCGGTTTTAGCACAGAGTAAAACCCTCCCTCTTCCTCAGAGGCTCTTCATCAGGTTTCACTCTGAAACAAGATGGAGGAAAATATCACACAAAGTGCAGCTTAGACCTTCTGACATGAAATAGAGAAGTTAAATGGTTTGATTTAACATGATCAGTTTAATTCCTCCCTGCTGGTTGTTCAGGTTTACAGTCAGTTTATTCATTAGACGGTAAAATATCTAATAAATCAGTCACTGCAGTGGAAAATAAAGTTTTCATTGTTTTATATAATAAAACTTTATATGATCACCTTTGTTGAGAAACTTTCTAAAAACCAAACTTTCCTCTGGAGCTGAAGGTTTGTGTTTGTCCAGCAGGGGGCGCTGTTCCTCATGAAACCCTCAGGCCGCCATGATTTACACTTTGACCTCCAGTTGGGGTCAATCTGACACATTTACAGTTCAGATATTAAAATTGTTTTTATTGTTGGGAAACTCTTCATGTTCTCAGAAACAGAGAAACTTTGTCTTTTCCTCTGAAGCTGATGGTTTAATATTAAAGACAAAATCTGGTAATTTTTCAATTAAATTTGGAAATTGAATCAAATAAAATAAAAACAAAACAATAAAATAAAAACAAAACAAGGGTTACAGAAATTGACAGCAAATCATAATTTTTGGACATGTTGCATTTAATCTGAATCTTTTATCTGCTGATGTTTCCGTGGTCAGAATTGAATGTGTTTCTGATCTTTGAAACGTTTTTTAATAAGTAAAATTTCTGACCATAATCATAATCCTCTTCCTTGGATCGTTATGTTTGCGTTTGTCCAGCAGGGGTCGCTGTTTGCACAGCTACAGTATGGAGTCTCTCTGGCAGGTGGGTCAGCGACCTTATCCATCTGATCCATCTGGGGAAGAGATATGATAAATAGATTCTGTAAACGTTTCTGTTGTGACATTTAAAGGAGAGAAAAAGTCTTTTTGTTTTCAGAAGTTGTGAAACATCTGGTCACATCTGTTTCACAGAGTTTGGGTTTATTCCAGAATCCTCAGCTCCTCTGATGACAGTAGGAACCGGGACAAAGTCCCAGAACTTTAACTGATCAACATAAAACTGATGTTGGTTTGAGACACAAAGAGGAAGTTCTGGGAACTTCATGATGGTGGTTTCCTGGTTCCTGTTGATGTGGCTGAATTTGAATGAATGTTGACCTTTGACCCTTTCAGTCAGAAAGAGGAAGAATAACTGAAGAGCTGAAGTTTAACAGGAACAATGGAGATTTTTCACTTCGTCACTTTAACACCTGAACTCAGAAGAGGCTCAGCAGCAGATTTATAACCTGGAGAGATGAACTCTTATTATCTCAATATCTCAGCTTAAAGATATTTGAAAATAGGATTGATATTTATGAAATGTTATGAAAGTTTAAACTAGTTTAATCTATCATTTTACCCATGATGCCTCATTAAAGCTCAGCCTGTCTGGTCCCAGTAGAGACCAGAAGCCTGACTGCAGCTTCCCTTCATGCTGGTTTGTTTCCTGCTGGAGATCAGAAACGTTGGAGCTTCAGCATCAGACTGGATCAGATCAGCAAACTGACTCCATGTTGGCGTCATGTCTGACGTTTCAGACAGGAAGAAGCAGTGAGGTCATGTCTTCATGCTGGTGATTAACGTTCATAAACTGGAGCAGACAGAATCTGACTAAAAACCAAACAGCAGCAAACATCATTTAGAAATGAATCAAACATGACAGCAGGTCACTCACTCTGGAGATACACACCATGAAACACACACACCATGAAACACACACACCATGAAACACACACACCATGAAACACACACACCATGAAACACACACACCATGAAATACAGTGGAAATTAATTCATTTAAGTATAAAGGGGGATGTTGGTAGGCCTGTTTAATTAATCATGTGATTTATTGATTTATTGATTCATTGATTTATTGCAACAGGCCTCTATGTTGATCAGTCTATTAAACCTGATGATGTCAGCGGCATATTTAACCAGACTGTCTGTCTCATAATCTCCCTGAAAACATTCAGAAAGTTTTTATTCTTAGAATTTTTTTGTGTAATTTTCACTTGAAAAACTCTAAGTTAATTTTAATTATTAATAAGATTAATGAGACAAACTCGCAGGTCAATTTTACTTGAACATAAGCAATAATTAATCTCCTGTTTAGCTGATAAAATTTAAGTCTATTGCTTCAGGTTCAGTCTATCAGATTACACTTTATGCTTTTGATAATTAGGACAATTATTAAAATAGTTTATTATTTCTACTTTACATGTTAGATGGAATCTATTTGATACAGATTTATTAATTCAAAGTAACACAATAAATATATCATGGTACTGTAAAGTTGCTGACATGATCATTTGTTGTAGAATTTAAATAATAACTCAGGGTTATATTTACAGAACCAAAGGTTTTTTTTTCAGTGCAGCCTTCAGGAAACCAGAACAGAACAAACTGAAAACCAGTCAGTCAGTTTCTGGACCTTCTGAACATTTTCTCTGTTCAGGTCTGGAGAATCCAGAAACTGTTGGTGTTTCAGTTTTCATGGGTTGGTGAGGAAGTGATGGTACTTTTCTCTTTAATCTCTACAGTTTTTAGTGATTTTAGCTCCAGACTGTTGTGTTTGATCCACTGGATCATCTGATCCACTTCCTGTCTGGAGACAGATTCAACATCCTAGATCAGATGATCACAGAGGTTTCATCTTCAGCAGTTTCACTCTTAATTATTCTAATAACTCTGTATGATTACAGTGTATGAATGCTTTTCCATGCTATATTTTAATATGTAAATTCTGATCCGGCCTGATTCTGTTTACAGCCACTGTAGGAGCCATTTATCCTTTTCTGTGTTTATCGCCACCAGGGGGCGAATTTCATTTTGAGTTCTGTGTGTCTGATGGGGGATGGGTATTTAAGGTCAACGGTGATTCTGTTCAGGTGTTGTTAGTGGGAAGAGGCAACAGTTTTCCACTGTGTTTGGTTTAGGTTTTGAGGTTGAATTTACGTGTAGCTACATGGAAGTAGCAAAACAATGGACATTGTTCTGTTCAATAAATGACCTTTTTATAAGTCAAACTAAAGATCGACATGGTAAATCTCTACTGAACGCATGTAAGAACAACGCCTTCAAGCACAACAACCAGTAGCCTAAAAGATAGGATTTTAGCCGCTACAGCCACCAAAGAACCAAACATGCAAAACAATGTTTTACACGTCATCAAGTTTATCATGTTCTATAGAACATGATCTGCTCAGAGATCCAAATCAACATGTAAATTCATGCAAACTCTCTCAGACTCTGTTGTTGTTGTAATCAGTCAGTAAGGCTGTTCATGTTACCAGCTTCTGCAGGTTATAACAGACAGAATGTTACTAATATTCTTATAGTGACATAAAAAGTTTTATGTCACTATAAGAATATAGTGAAACCATGCTGCTGTGCTTTATAAAGTCTGAGCCTCTAACATGTTCTAAGTTCTGGTTCTGAAGCAGAAAAGGTTCTGATCATTGCTGCTCTCCTCTAACTGGGTTCATACTGGTTTCTGGATGTTTGTCTGATTCTGGCAATCAGCCCAGAAGCTGTCAGCCTTTATTGTTTGCCAGCAGGTAAACAATGATGATGGATGCTGACATAACCAGGTGTGGTAGGTTTAATCTGCGAACAGAAACTGATGACTGATGACTATCTACTAGAATATTTCTTTGTTTTCTAGAATTAAAAACAGTTTGTGTTCAGTTCTGTTTCTCTGAACATTTTAAACTGAACAGTTTCTCTTTTCCTTCAGCTCAGATCAGAATCAACAGAAAACAGTTTATTCTGCATTCAACCTGAAATAACTTCTACCTGAGAAAAACACAGAGACATAAAACCTGCTGAAACACGTCTGACTGGCTCTTTGTTTACCACTTGCAGCAGCAGGTGAGTTGCCACGGTAACGCCCTGCCCAGTTTTCCGTCATCATTTGAAATTCAAAGCATAAAGATTAAGGTCAGAGATCAGTGAGGTCTGCACCTGGCAGCTCAGATCAGAAACGGCCTGTGAGATATTAAAGTTACATATAAGTTTGAGTCAGAGTAATAACCAATCAGCAGTTAAATTATAAGAAAATAAAAGTCCCACATTATTCTGAACCATGGTGTTTCCCAGCATGCATCTGGGTATTTCTTCATAATGTGATGACAATAATTCTTGGTTAAAGAGGATCAGGTTTTGTTTTTGTTTGAAAGGTGACTTGATTCCACTGAGGGAGGAGTCCTAACAGGAATAAAGAACAAACAGGAACTCCTTGGTTCTGACTTTGGTCTTTACATTTAGACATAAAAAGATCTGATCCAGAAAAACAAAGTTTGCTGCAGGACAGTGGAGGAACAAGAGTTTACTGAGTTCTGGTTTCCGACAGATTCATGTTAGAGGAACAGAAGTGATAAACAGGAAGAGCTGCAGTCTGAGTAAAACATAAAAAACTTACTAAAGATTCACAAGAGGAAAAGAAACAAGTTCAGTATAAAGTTTCCAGTTCTGATCTCTCAGCTCCGCTGCATTAGAGGAACAAGTTTTATTTTTAGTCAGTTAAGGTGAGATCAATGTAACCTTCTACTATAAAGAGAAGAGAGGCCAGTAAATAAAGGCTTAAAGCATTTGGCTTATCTGGGATTTTCCAGCAGCACCGCCCATGAGTCAACATGTTGAGGTCATTAACTCTGATGTTTGACTCGCACGAAGAGCCTTTATGGGAAACGAAAACCGAAAATAATCTTCACAAAACCCTCTAGCTCATATTGTAAATCCCTAAAGCTAAAGAAAAATATGCCTCTGATTCTTACAAGCCAAAACTCTGGGTAAAAACATCACATCAATTCATCATAGAGGAATATTAAAGAATCGCTCTTTCTACACAACTTGTTCATGTGAATCTTCAGTCTCTATAGCCAACATTCAAAATGGCTCCTCTGTAGTTCAGATAACAGAGAAACATGAAGCTGTAAATGATGAAAACCCTCAGACTTTGTCCTTCAAACCTTTTATTATGTCTGCAGACTTCAGCTCTCTGACCGTAAAGAAACTTTATCAGCAGGAAGTTTAAACACAGTGAACCTGAACTTTCAGTTATAATAATAATCTGATTACTGGGAAAGGGAGAGATCTACCAACAATAAAATACCTTTCATACCAACAAGATGAAACTTGTCTGTTATCAGCTTTGATATGATCCAAGTTGAACGTGAAGGAATCTGTCTTTAAGGACATTCCTGTTTTCTACCTGCCTGAACCTGAACTTTTCACTGAATCCTTGGTTTGAAGGAGAGACTCAGAGGAACTGCAGATCTCTCAGCTCTTCTTAGTTTCATCCTGAAATGTCTGGAGGAAACAGATGAATGTGAACAAGAACATAAATATGATCTGCAGACACAACCAGCCTGGACTCTGAGTCTGTAGCTGTAGACACGTTTAAACAGTAAACACTGTTTGGTCAACAGTTCTCTGCAGAGGGTAAAACCAAACAGGCCTCTGTTTTATTAACAGTTAGCATGCTGCCATGTTTCTGCTATGCCTGTAAGTCTGATGCATCCACTAACAACAGCAATGGATGGCGAAGCCACTCCACTAGTCCCACTGCAGGTTCATTTCTACTTCTAATGGATGCTGGGAAAGACTGTTGTTATGTTCAGGTTTTGCTAAAAGGAGTTAGCCTATCAGAGAATCTATGCTAGCCTAAAATAGCATCTCAATGCTAAACATGTAGCAGCTAACACTAATGTTAGCGTCCACAGTACACATTTCTGAAGAAGCTCCAGGAACGATCAGGAATGCTAGTGACAGCATTTATGCTAACATTAGCATTTTGGCCAATTTTAGCTTATTGTCATAATCTGTGTATTTCTGTGTTTATTTTGAGTTTCTGTGTTTCCTGAGTCTCCGTGTTGTTCCATCTTCCCCCTGATTGTTCCCAGCTGCGTCTCGTTCCCTGATCACCCTCCGTGTATTTAATGTCACCTGTGTCTCTGCGTTTCTGTCGAGTCCTCGTCCTGTCTTTCTGTTGAATGTTTGCCTAGTCGTGCGACCTGTTGCTACCAGTGCCTTCCACTCTGCTGTGCTGCCGGGTTTCTGGACTTCTTGAATTATTTGTACCTTTTTTCACCATTAAAATCGTTTTCTCCGTTCAACCTGGGTCTGCTGTGTTTACCTCACCACCATTCACCACCACTTCCTGACACTTACACACTAACTTCAACATATTGAATGACATAAGTCCATGTTAGTCAACATGCTTGTGATTCTCCACATGCTATTGAATACCTTTTTGCTAAGCTTAGCATTGATGCTAATTTTAAGCATCAGAACTCTGGGTCCAAACCGACGGGCACACTTTGGCAGGCCCCGTTTACATTTCTTGAGAAATGTTCTAGTTTTGGTATATTGTTCATGAGTGAGTTGAGCTAAAACAATTTACCGGTTGATCTACATTCCTGTCCTCATCTCTGGTCATGAGCTTTGGGTAGAGACTGAAAGAACGAAGTCACAGATACAAGCAGCTGAAATGAGTTTCCTCTGTCTGGGTTTTTTCTTGGACACAGAAGCTTGTTCATCCTGGAGGGACTCAGAATAGAGCTGCTGCTTCTCCATGTAGAGAGGATCCAGATGTGGATCAGCATCTGGTTATGATGGACGCCTCCCTGATCTGGTCTCATCCCACCAGGAGGAGACCCAGAGGAAAACCAGGACAGATTCAGGAATTATGGAGGGATTCATTAAATATTCAGAAAGAAATACCATCAGCAGTTCTGTGTTTAGCAGCACTGTCTGTTTTTTTAACTGATATTTCCCCTTCAGTCTAACCGTTGATAGAGACGCTGAGTTTACAGGAAGGAAGTTGATGTTTGTTTGTGTTGAAAGCAGCTCATGATGGGAAAAACCACAGCAGACTTCTCTACTTAGAGTTCCTCATTCCCTCCACACAGGCAGGCCTCTGTTCTCTCTTTTAATAAAAAATAGACATTAATGCTTGGTCTCATTTAACAAATGACTTAAACTTCATACATAAAGAAGTTGTTTGAACTGTAAAAGCCTGATGAAATCAGTTTCTGGTTTCATATTTCATTCAGAGACAGATGGCCTCTTTTAAATAATGCACTAAAACACATCCTGGAACAAAGTCCTGAGGGAATGTTGGCACTAAAACCGGTTCTGTTTGCACTGTAGGAGGTTTCATTAACTACTGACAACAGAAACACAAGACAACGCCTCACAGTAAAGGACTGGTTATGAAGAAATGAAACCTATCCCTGCTGAAATAACATCAGCAATCCAAATATCTATGATGCCGAAAAAGAAAACTAGATGAAAATCCATCCATTTTCTAACACCTTGACCTTTAGTGGGGTCAGGAGGAGCTGCTGCCTCTGTAGTGAATATTTCAGGTGAGAGGTGGGGTCACCTGGACAGGTCACCAGTCTGTCGCAGGGCAACACAGAGACAGACAGGACACAACCATGCACACTCACTCACACCTAGGGAGAATTTAGAGAGACCAATTTACCTAAATTAACCTTTTGGGAGGAAGCCGGAGAACTCAGAGAGAACCCAGCATGCACAGGGAGAACATGCAGAAAGACCCCGGGCCGGGAATCGAACCCAGAACCTTCTTGCTGCCAGGCAACAGCTCTACCAACTGCACCACTGGGCAGCCCACAAAGAAAATATCGAGTATTATTATCTTCCACTCTTTTAGCAGTTTTCATGCTCACTGCCCAGTTTCTGCAGTTTCTCTTCCTGATCATGTTTACACCAGGAGTTCAGTCTGAATGAATTAATTACCATAAAACCAAAACTCTGATGTTCAAACTGCATGAGGTACATATGATCCAAATCCTCCTGGATCCTGAAAATAAATCTTCTACAGGTACAAAATTCATTTTATAATGTTTAAATATCAAATATTGTCCATGCTCTGCAGAAACAAACTCACATGCTGTGGAGAAATATAGAATCAAAACTAATAATATTCATAATTCACTGATCAGATGATCCACTCCAGAATACTGAACTGACCCAGACTGTCAGGTTATGGAGAGATGATTTCCATAAAACCTGCTGCTGGTTGAAGATCCTCTGGCCTTTAAACATGTTTGGATCCTCACTAAAATATCTGAAAATTCATATTTAAACTTTGAACGTCACATGAATCTGTTTTCATCTGTTCTATAGTTTCATGGTTGCGATCACACTGAGATAAATTATTTTTCCTTGACAAACCAGATTAACTTCCACACATGTTGGCTATAAAATTCAATAATAACTTTGGTCATTAAGGTGTAAAATATGAACTGATAACTGCCCATGAAGCTGAGATTTGTATCATAGTGAACCTGAAATGTGAGTCAGCATGAAAAAAACAAGACAGACATGAAACCAGAAACATGATCTGTATTTATAAAAATATAAACTTTTAATTCAGAAATATTTTTATACAAAATAAAATGTAATATTTTTACATTAAATTCTCACCAATAACAACATATTTTCTTTCCCAGACAAACTTTGTTAATCTAAAGTCCCACTGCATGATGTGTCCTTTACTGTCTGACCTTTAATCTGAATGATAAAGTTTTATCATTTAGAGTTTAGATATAAAGAGATAACATCAATAAAAACTGATCAAAGCTGGAATATAACAGGCTGATTTATAGCATTATTTAAATAACTAAATGTTATAAATCAGAGCATGAAGATAATAAACTTCCTGCTCCATTTCCTCAAAGCAGGCAAAACTGAGTAAAATTACATTACAAATAAATACATAAAGATTATTTCTGAAAATTACACATCAGTTCAATCAATAGTTTAAGTTTTCTGCTGATATTTTACATTTATTCACATATTTCTATTTCTTTAATGTACATCTACATTTATTTATAGAATTGACTAAATGAGCCAGTTATGTAATTATGATATAAACAGCAGATTTCTGAACATGCAGACAAAACATTAGAGCAGATTAAACATCATCATTAGTGTCAATAAGAACTCAGAGAAAATACATTATTCATTTTTCCAATTATAGTTTCACATCATTTTATTATCTGTGGTGCCAACGCTGCACTAAGACGTGTTGTTGAATTGCTCTTGGTCTGATTCCTCTCTAGGACAGGTCTAATATTATTATTATTTTATTAATAATAATAATTATTATTATTATTAAAATAATAATATTTATTATTATTATTATTACTATCATTAATATTATTGTTTTAATAATTATTATTATTAGTATTATTATTTTAATTATTATTATTATTATTGTGATTATTATTAAAATAATATTTTTTAATAATAATCTATAAACTAATAATCTAATCTAATAATAATTATTTTAAATATTATTTAATAATATTAAAAATAATATTAAATAATAAAAAAATAATATTTTAATAATATTATTAAAATAATAATAATTATTATTATTAATCCCATTAACCCCCCAGAAGGTGAGAATCATTAAAGCCCCTCCACCTCGACAAGGTAGCAATTCACGGAGGGGACACATTAGTGCAGGAGTCATCCACAGGTTGACCAGGTTAGTATTGAAATAAGCAAAGTAACTGATCATTAAATTATTGATCTTCCTGGTTTTTGTCATATTTACATTTAAATATGAGAACAAAATAAAAAATGTCCCAGTTGCTGACATTAGCTTGTTCTTATTGACTAAAGACGACGTTGTTTCTGCTTTGGCTGATGATCCAGAAACATCAACAACTTTCAGTCAGATCAACTGAGGATTCTGTGCATCTTCAGGGAGAAAAGAAGAAGGAGTCTTGATCTTCTTCCTCCTAATAACTATCACCATGGAAACAATGACAGCAGCTACAGCAGCTACAGCCACCATCAGGACAACATGACTTCGACTGACCCCTAACCCGTCTTTATTCCCTCCATCCTCATTCCCTCCTTCTCCTCTGTTTCCATCCATGTTCCCTGCAGAACAGAACCAGGAATTAGTCTGATCCCACTGAAGATCATCATCTGATCTGAGATCCAGAACCAGGAAGCTGCTGGTTCTGATCCAGAAATAATCACTCACCTTGAGGAGCAGGAGGAGCTACATCCAGGCTGACGGTGCTGATCAGTCTGACCGCTCTCTTTGTCCGTCCTCCTCCTCCTTGGACATAACACTCATATATTCCACTGTCATTAGTTCCCACATTGTGTAAAACTATTGTCACATTTCCATTTGTTCTGTTCAGTAGCTCCACTCTGTTTTTATACTGATCTTCTGTGATAACTGGATCTGAATTTTGGTTCGGACAGAAAATTACATATTTGTTCTCCTCATCAGGTCTGCTCCACTCTACAGTTTTGATGGGCTTGAAGTTGCTAGCATCACATGGCAAAGATACATTGTCTCCAGTTTTAGCTGCAATTGTGATCTTATCTACAGAAGAAGAAACAAAACAAGTTAACAGAGCATTTCCACAGCTGGCTGCTGACCTCCTAGTTCCTAGTGATAACACAGCTGATAACAGCTGCCCTCTTATCATTATTATCATTATTAGTTAGTTTTGTACTATTTATTTCTTTATCTTTGTATATTATGTATATACACATAACCTGCATCTTAA
>NC_045685.1:28511308-28528808 GCF_003331165.1 Xiphophorus hellerii
AAACAACTAGTAATATAAAACTACTAATGTAAGAAAGATAACATCATAATTCTAACAATAATCTATGTGTAAACCAAATAAATCAAATTTTTCAATCATGTGATTCTGATTCCACAGCTGGTTGGTAAAATGTTTTTGTCCTGCTGAATTACACATAGCAGATGAGATATGATGCGTCTTTAACATAACAATATTAAAGACGCAAAACCTTTTTGGGTCTGGTTGGGGCAGTTGGTGAATAGAGTGACCATCGATGTTACTGGATGCTATAAAATCTGGTTTAAAGCAGAGATGTTAAGATACAAGAGAGAACCAATCAGATTTCTCTTTTTTATATCGACCAATAATGAAATTTTACTTAATTGTCGCTGTAGGAGCCATGGTTTAAAATTTAACAAACTTTGGCTCTTTGTGTTTTATTAATTATTTCATCCTATTTGATAATTGATCTGAATATGTCTTGATCTGTGTTTTTCTGTGTGTTTATTTTGAGTTTCTGTGTCCCTGTTGTCCTGTCCTCCCCTGGATTATTTCCAGGTGTGTCTTGTTTTCGTGATTACCCTCTGTGTATTTAACCCCACCTGTGTTCTTTGTTCTTCGTCAGGTCCTAGTCGTTTGTTGTCGTATCGTCTAGCTGTCGCAAGTTTGTCCATTCGTGTGACCAGTTGCTACCAGTGCTGAGCCCTTGCCTTCCGCTCTGCTGTGCTGCCTGGTTTTTTGGACCTTGTACTCTGGACGTCATTAAAATCATCATTTTCTCACACATACTTCGGTCTACAGCGTTTGCCTCACCACCCACCACCACAGCTCATGACAGAATATCGCCACGTTCTACAAACAAATGATGCAATGTGTCCAGGGAAAAATGTAGAAAAACTATTTATTGTACTCCCCAATAATGCAATGGGATTTCGTCCTTTGCAGTCACACTGGCTGAGTAAACAGCACCCCCTATTGGACAAAGAAGACATGGAGATTTAATTTACAGATCTAAGAGCTAATCAGCAGTGTTGGTTATAATGGTCAATATACTTTATAAAACTGAAGGGAATTTTGTTGCAGCTTCACTTTTGCTGCAGTTTTTGCTCTGTCTTCTTAGCTCATTTCTTTTGATGTGTTTTGCCAGACCTGTTTCAGGTTAAACAATGTTTATTCTTATAAATTATTTTTATTTATGTCATAAACAATCCTGGCTTGCAAATTAGCCATTGATTTCTATTGCATACCATACATGGATTTCTTTTTTTTACAAAGTATTCTTTTGACCTGTGTTTTAATATTACACCAATTATTCTATTAAATTCATCATCAGCTCTAGCAGAAGATTAAATGTTGTGCAGTTATATTTAGATATGTTAGTAATTATTTTGTGAGAAGATGCTGTAGCGGTCATGTAATTACTGTAGTTTTATCCGACATGATGCATTGTAGTGGGATCTGCAGCTTCTCAGAGGCAGTCGGGTTGGGGGCGGGTTTTAATTGGCCTGTGACAACAAGGAAACAGTCAGTTCTCTGACAAACAAAGCATGAGGACATCTGTCAGACTTCTGCTCTGTAAGTAGGAAAACATTTTGCTTTCTATTAAGGACATATGACCTTTAGGCTTGAAAGGAACTTGAATGGCAGAAAGATTTAGGAAGAAACACAAGGCCTTATCAGGTGATTTTCAGATAACAGAAAATACACCAAATGGCTGGAGTTTTGATGAAGAAATAGTCATCTTAATATACAAGTTATGACAATACTCAACATTCAGTATTTTGTTACCATTATATTTTGTACCAAGTTTTTTTAATGGATGTTTCTATTTATCAACCTCTTTGTACCCAAATGCAAAGATTTAGTAAACGTCATTAATGTTAACGACCAAGCAACTCCTCATAATGAGGGCAATAATATTGCTTGTCAGGGAGCTAAAAGCGTTAGTTTTCCTCCAGTTTTCCCATGTGTTGGGCTCAACCCAACACATGGGAAAACTGCAACAATTTTCAACTTTCTTGTGTAGCGCTGCTAGCCTGTGTGTGCACATCTGTGTGTATGAGCTAGAAATTTCACATGAACAACTTATGGTGTTTGGTATTTTGTAGGGGTCGACCCTCTTTCCCCCTGCCATCAACTGGAGAATCTGATTGTGAACAGTGCCTAATGTAGGGGTGCCCAAAGTGGGTCCTGGAGGCTCGACATCCTGCATGTTACAGTTCTCTCCTTGGTCATAGTAACTTCCTCCTCAGCAGGTCAAAGTTCTACTTAGGCCTCTAATGATCCATTATTGGATCCACGTGAGTTAAACCAGGGAGAGACTAAAACATGCAGGATGCCGGACCTCAGGGACCGACGTTGAACCCCCCTGCTTTAATGCAAACATCCCATTTCCCCTCCCAATCAATTTCTATTTAAAACTTCCAGTGCTAAATGTTATTTTGAGATTAGTTTATTGACCGCTGAGAGGGAGTTTTGCATTGCTATGCAATTTTTGTGCTATTAGTTAATGGTTTCAAAATGACAATATTATCATTTATCACAATAATTTCAGAGACAATTTATCACCCAGCAAAATTTATTGTGACAGGTCTACTAACACCCACATGAAAAAGAGGTGAAGAAAAGGTTTTCACTGTAATACCATTTAGAATTCCACTAAACTATAGGCGTAAATCCCTGAGGGACTCAGGGGGTCCGGACCCCCCCAATCTTGGAAAAGTCTAGAATTGTCCCCCCCAAAATATCATTGACGAAAAGTTTGCATCTAAATAATATCAATATGAAAAGGTAAAAGAAACAAAGAACGAAATAAATCTGCCATTTATCTCAGAAAAAAAAAAAGAAAGACATTTTTAGGTCCTCCCTACCATTGTTAGAACAATGGTTCAATCCAACTTGAAGGAGGAGCAACAGCAGTGTTAGAACCAGTGGCGTATCTAGGCCTGTTTTAGGGAGCTTTAGCGTTAGCCCCCTAAAACTGTATCTCAGCACCCCTGAATCAGGTTGAAACCCATCCCGTAAAATACGGAGTCGTCCCATATCTGGCCGTTAAATGTGCGTCTCGCAGTGAACAGATACATAACTGTAAGACAGAAACGCCTTTCATACACACATCAACACTAAGTTTAACAATAATGACCAAAATAAAACACAGGAGATATTAAGGTCAGCTAAATTGTAGTGGCGGGAGCTAAAGGACCCCAGAACGCTACGGACCGACGCTGAACGTCATGGTTGCCTAGAGACGGATACTGCGCAGCCGCGGTGAGCTGCTATCAACCTGCGTCTTTTTAAATCGTCCTCGACCCGAAAATACGTGAGTGAAAAGACGCGCATTATAAGCTGAACAATTTCAGTTAGGATGGAAACTGGACATAGAAAGACAAAAAAAGAATGTCCTTGGTGGCGCAGTGAGCTGCTGTATGATGGACTGAATGGATCAGGAGAGGAACCGCAGACCCATCAGAACCTTAAGAACCAGAAATCAGCGACTCTTCATCCTCAATCATCTCCTCAGGCTGACATGGTACAGAACATTTAGTTATGATTGATTCAGTTTATTATTGTGATTTTAACTGACTATTGTGGTTTGATTCTTTGCTTAGGATGTTGAGTTTGGATGATATTTAATAAATTATAGCATTAGCCAAAATAAGTGGCCATTTAATGAACAAATCATACAAATAGATTAACAGTAAATACATAAATATTTCCTACATTACATTACTTTCTGTGTGTTTTATTCAGAAATATTGATATATTTTATGAATAATTGTCCAGTGGTCATTTAATGTTTTATTTCACTAATATTTTATTAATGTGGTTTACCAGTTTGGATAATCTGACTTCCTATCAATGAAGAAAAAACATGCTAAGCAAAAATACCTGCAGGCCAGGGCCGGTTCTAGACGGGGGCCAAGAGGGGTTCTAAAGAAATTATACTAAATAAATGTCTTTTTTAATATTCAGTGGTAGATATTTTTTCTTCACAATTTTTTTAAGGTATTATTAAAAATACATTAAAATTATTTTTAATAAAAATGAATTTAATGAATTAAAAATGATGGTACTTTAACTGCTGTATGGAGATAGGATCACACTTTCCATCTACTAGATCAGGATCTGCAACCTGAATCTCTGGAGACACAAGTGGCTCTTTGTTCACATTATTAAATGATGAAATATTAATCTGTTTTTGTTTAATTCTTTTTTTAAGTGTCTCCATAAAAACACTGTCTGCACGGCCCTGTGGTAAATCTGGTCTAGAACCAGCCTCTAAAGAAAACAGTAAAGATATATATAGGCTATATATATATATATATACATACACTGCCTGGCCAAAAAAAAAGTCGCCACCAAAAAATGGTTACACTCTCTAATATTTTGTTGGACCGCCTTTAGCTTTGATTACAGCCCGCATTCGCTGTGGCATTGTTTCAATAAGCTTCTGCAGTGTCACAAGATTTATTTCCATCCAGTGTTGCATTAATCTTTCACCAAGATCTTGTATTGATGCTGGGAGAGTCTGACCACTGTGCAAAGCCTTCTCCAGCACATCCCAAAGATTCTCAATGGGGTTAAGGTCTGGACTCTGTGGTGGCCAATCCATGTGTGAAAAAGATGTCTCATGCTCTGCCCTTTGTATCCTCAAGGATACCCCCTCTGCACGTGCCTGATGAACTGTGAACTGTGTACTGAAATATTAAAACCCTAATTCATCATGTCCACTTTTCCACAGATGGACATTCATTCTTGTTTAAAGAAAAAAGGTCAACAGCCACAAAACGTTCAGATACAAATTTCTAAGTCTGAATTTCAAATAAAGTTCAGGTTAAAGACTCATTTCAATAGTCATTAACCTGAATGTCTACCTTGATAATAAACTGGTTTTAGGTTTATTAATCTATGCATTTAGTAAAATGTTCTTCAAATGACTGGAAATGCAAAGTTTTGAGTAGATTTTGTTTTAATTTCCACTCCAGGACTGAGTGACTCCACAGCTGCTTGTGTCTCATTAATGTTAGCAGATGTTAGCAGCTATGATGTGATCTAGAGATTCTGTTTCAAACTGAGTTTATTCACCTCTGGAAAAAATTAAAGTTTCTCTGATTTTACTCTTTATAAGTTTATGTTTGAGTAAAATGAACATGGTTCTTTTGTTTGTGAATATATGTAAATAAGCTGTTAGATTTAGAAAACCTCACCAACGAATATCTTCTCATGGGTCTTAGCCCTGCTGGGGGCTCAGCCCCCCTACAGGTCAGATCCTAGAATCGCCCCTGGTTAGAACCCCTGGAGTAAGGAGCTAGCTGTTAGCTGTTAGCTGTGGCTCTGCAACACTAACATAAAACCCTTCAGTAAATAAAAACTTAAAGCAAAAGACATGTAAACACTTTATTTACTTTCACTAAGAAGAAACACATTAACAATAAAATCAGACTGCAGTTTGTTATTTTATTACTTTCACTGAATCATGATAAGCTGCCTCATTAGCAAAACTGCTACACTGTAGACTTAAGCTTTTTTTGTCAAAGGGAGCGGTACAAACATCTCACTCATAGGCCTGTCACGATAGCAAATTTTGCTCAACGATTAATTGTCTCAAAAATTATTGCAATAAACGATAATATTGTTTGAAGATCTTTTTACACTGATTTAATGGAAATGTCGTAATAATGATGCGATTTCCTGCCAAAGTTAGATACACTTTATTTACAAAAGAACACTTAACACTTGAACTGATCAACAAAATAAACAAAACAACCAAAAACAAAAATAAAATGGATTCTCAGTCTCTATTAATAAAAAATGTACTTGAATAAAACCTAAACAACATAAAGCCAAAGTGTAAATAAATACTGCATTCAACCAAAAGAGTGCAGATTATGAAGTCTGTATATTATGTTGCCCTTCAGTAATAATTAGATTTAAATAGAGAAGATGGGCACATCGACTACCTGATGCAATAGTTCACACTACATGATTTTTTGCTCCTATTTTTCCCCTTACAACAATCTTAAAACGTTGGTCTTTCTAAGATTGTGTGGTGTGTTACGGTAGGTCGTCTCCGATCTAAATCAGGTTTTTCCCCGACTGGGATCTTAACGCAGCCTGTTGAATGTGACAGGCAGCCAATCAGAAACCGCGGATTCTCCTCGTGTTTTCTGAGGGGAAATTACGGAGGGGAATCCCAAACAGCTGACACAGCACAACCCGAAGTCCAGCGGACATTGGAGATGATATGTGGAAACAACATTAATGTTTATTCAACATGCAAAGAATATAGAAATGACAAGAGGAGGAGTTGGAGCGAAATTGCTACCGCAGTTGATAAACCCGGTAACTTTTCAGCTGTTCTTCGTTAACTTGACGTAAATAGGTTCTAATGATTTTCATTCAGTCAGGACTTTACGCTGACACTAGCCACATGCATTGCAGGTAGATTGTAGTAAAGCATTGATTAATGCCTGGTTTTAAAATTAGTTCACTGGACATGTAGCCATTATTTTGTGCCCATTGTTGGACACCACACGGCAGGACCGAACCCGATCGAACCGTTATACCTAGGATTTCTGTCGGCTAATGTGTGGTCTGTCAGGTTTTGGAAATGGGCCGACAATCAGCCGACAGCTGTAAGATCGTGTCTCTGCGCTGGGCTTTACACTGAGGAAATGAGGAAGGGGGGTCAGTGGAGAGCACCGGAGTTGAGCCTTTTTTCATTCGGTGTCATCAACAGAAAGAGAAAAAGGCCGGAAGAGACGATAATTAAAATGACGTCGATAGTTTTAATTTATCATACGATTAATTGATTTACCGTTTATCGCGACAGGCCTACTCATTCATATTTAGGTCTTTAACTTTTAGTTAATTAAAAGTGTTTGAATCGGGAGGGAGAAGCTGAGGAGTGGCAAACAGCTCAGTGTTTGGGAGCCGAGAACAGATAGAGAAAACTAAAAGTTATGGCTTTATTTGTCACTGTCTTCAGCCTTTAAAAGCACAAAATAAAATATGAATATTTTTCTACATAAACTCTGGTGCTTTAAATGTTATGTTTAAGTTATGATATTCCCCAGATATTCATTTCTGTCTACTTATTTGTTCTCAGTCATCCAGGACAGGGCAAAACTAAAAAAGGCTTAAAAATAAAGCAACTTAACAAGTTATAATTTAAACAGGCCATAACTTGTATTGGGAGCCATTACAATAAATCAATGTTCATGAGGAATTTTATTAAGAGGAGTTACTCATTAAAGCTTTTTTTATTTAGAGCCTTAAATTTTTGTAAAGGTGTAGCAGAGATTAGATCAGACTGAACAAAACTCGTAGAAACAACATTTGAATTTTAATTTTATTTCTCTGCAGGCTGTTTACTGATTGTAAACCATGTTTGATGTGGTTAATAACTTTTTAAACCACATTTTATGTTACATTTCACTGTAACTTTGCCGACCCCCCAAAACTGGTCTTAAGAAATTTTTCTGTTTATGGTTCCCCCAATAATTTATGCTTTTGTACTAAACACAGGGACCTCAATGGGAGATCTAGATTTAAGTCTTAAAACACATCAATTACATTTTCCACTTCATATCTAACGTAGACCTTGCCTGGCAGTATTCTTATGAAGAGTTTTCAAGACTAATAAATAAACATGCTCCTAAACGTAAAATTAGGGTGAAGGGGAGAAATAATCCTTGGTTTTCACCAGCTATTGGGACTCTGCTTAAACATAGAGATGCAGCCTGGGCAAGAACAAACAATGCTGAGGAGAGCTGGCTTTGGTTTAGGAAATTGAGGAATAAATGTACCTCATTAATCAAGAAAGCTAAGTCAGACTATTTCCTTGCCGAAATGACAAAAAATTTAAATGATCCAAAGAAATTTTGGAAATCAGTTAAATCAGCTACTGAGCCACTGAGGGACTTTCCAAATTTTGTTTGGAAAAAAAGTAAAATGGTGTCTGATAAATTAGAAATTTTAAATTATTTTAATGAGCATTTTATTTCTGTAGGATCTCTATTTGATGATTTAAATTCATTTACCCAAAATGTAAATACCGATGAACTGTTTTTGAATAATGAGTGTAACTCCACCATTCTTAACTTTTCCCTATTTGTACAGCTGAGGTTCTCAGAGAACTGAAAAACATAGACACCAGAAAATCAGCAGGACCAGAAAACCTGGATCCTTTTTTCTAAAGTTGGCTGCAGAGTTTATAGCAGAGACATTGTCTCATATTTTTAATCTAAGTCTAATCTCTAATAAAATCCCTAGTGTATGGAAATCAGCATTTGTTTTGCCTCTATTCAAAGGTGGGGAATCGTCACAGGCAAACAATTACAGACCAATCTCTAAACTATGTATCGTAGCAAAAAGTTTTGAAAAATTAGTTGCAAATCAATTGAAGAATTTTTTAGATTCTAATTGTGTTTTACAAAATGTTCAGTCTGGTTTTAGAAAGAAACATAGCACTGTTACTGCCACGTTAAAGGTTTGTAATGATCTTATCCAGGCTCTTGATAACAAAAAACATTGTGTTGCTTTGTTTATTGATTTATCAAAGGCATTTGACAGTAAATCCAACACATTCTCACTCCCTACTCGTCATATATTGACACTTTTGCAGGTTCCCTCGCGTCAATAATTGACACTAACGGGTCAACCCTAAGCCTAACCGTAACCTTTACCCCAACCCTATCCAGATCGTCGGTTTTGGATAGTACAGCATTCAATGAGAGAACCCTTCTCATCAATTATTGACGCAAAGAGGTTTCTCGATGCGTCAACATGTGACGCATGATCCCAAATTGTCTGGAGTGAGAATGTGTTGGTAAATCAGGCTTTTAATTAAAATTCTACACAGGATTGGGCTCTCACATCAAGCTACCAGTTGATTATCTGTCAAACAGAACCCAGAGAGTTCAACTGGCTTCACTTCTTCTGTCCTTACTATTTTAAATGGTGTACCACAGGGCTCAGTTCTCGGTCCACTTTTATTCTCTATTTATATAAATAACTTGTGTGACAATCCGTCAAATATTTTTTATAATTTTTATGCAGATGATTTAGTAACTTACTGTTATTCTTCATCACTATCACAGGCAATACAGTATTTTCCGTCTGCTGTCAATGTAGTTCAAACCTGCTTACAAACTCTGAAGCTGGTTTTGAATGTGGACAAGACAAAAGCAATGTTTTTCTCACACTCTAGAAAACTACCAGAAACTTCCCTATTGCTTTCCACTGCTGTAGGAGCAAAAATTGAGTTTGTCAGTAATTATAAATATCTTGGTTTTATTCTAGATAAAGGGTTTTCTTTAAAAATCACATAGCAAATTTGTTACGAACATTGAAAATGAAGATTGGGTTTTATTACCGAAATGGATCTTGTTTCAATCTTAAAGCTAGAAGTAAATTGGTAGCAGCGATATTCCTGCCACTTCTGGATTATGGAGAAGTTTTATACATGAATGCTTTGACCAAATGCCTTAAATCACTGAATCCTGTGTATCATTGAGCTTTAAGGTTTGTAACCGGTAGCAGACGTCTTACACATCATTGTGATTTGTATGCAAAAGCTGAATGGCCTCCTTTAAGTGTACGGAGAAATAATTACCTGATGATCCTGATTTATAAATCTATACTCAGCTTTCCTCCAGCATACTTTAGCTCTCTCCTACATAGATCTGTTATTTCCCATTCTTTACACTCTAATAACATTTTTCTTTAGCATGTTCCATGTGTTCAAACTGAAAAGGGGAAGCAAACATTCTGTGTGATTGTAAGGATTTGTGTTTTTCTGTGTGTTTATTTTGGGTGTCTGTCTCCATCTTGTCCTGTCTACGTGTTGTCCTGATTGTACCCAGCTGTGCCTTGTTCCCTGATTACCTCCTGTGTATTTAATGTCACTTGTGTTTCTGTGTCTTGGTCGGGTCCTTGTCATGTCTGTCACTTAGTACTAAGCTGTCTTGCTGTCCCATCTGGTCTGTTTGCTAGATGTCTATTAGTTGCTAGTTGGTAGCCTTAGCCTTCCACTCAGCTGTGCTGCCTGGACTTTGGACTTGTGTTTTCACCATTAAATCACCATTTTTTCCCCTCACATCAACCTGGGTCCTCTGCGTCTGCCTCACCACCTCATACCGCATCTCATGACAGAGATGGCTCCTACAGCCTGGAATCAGCTCCAGTCTGAACTCAACATGTCAGAACTGATTTCATTGGATTTATTTCAAGTGGTTCTTAAAAACAGGCAACAAGATTCTCTCAAACAGTGTCACTGTTTTTAAATTGTTCATATTGTTTTACACTAGTGTATTTGTATTAATTAGTTTTATTTTGTATCCAGGTTGCTATGTAGTGCAGACTTTTGCCCAGGTCCCCCTTGAAAATGAGATCTAGATCTCAGTGGGGTTTACCTGGTTAAATAAAGGAAATAAAAAAAATCCAGTCATTGTAGGTCTGGATGGTTAACAGTAATCATGGGATCAGTCAAACACTGAATTTATAGTTTAGTTTTTGGATTAATGGTCTTTCACTAAGACTAGTGGTCATAATTTGAATAGAAACCATATGGGTTGATGAATAAAATCTTTAGTTCTCCTGAATAATCCAGCTGAGAGTGAGATTAGAGGACAAGTTGCTCATTTAAATTTAATCTTCTTCTCTCTTCGTAGCTCTGGTCTCGGTGTTGTGCTGGACAATAAACCAAGGTTTGTGAAATTCCTGTTTTACACTTTTTCAGGAAAAAATCTTGTATTAGAGCTTTCCTACAATCAAGTCGCAAACAAGCATGTTAAGAACATCTAAAGTTTAAAAATCTGGCTTTAATAACAAATAATAAGCATATTCATAACTAGTAAAACTAAAAGCTTTGCTGGAAAGGTCACAATGGATGACAATTTTTTTTGTCATCCATTTTAAAGACCAGGAATCTTGTATTATTTGTTTTGCTATTCTGAAAAAAAAAGCAATTTCAGATTCAGAGTTTTACTGCTGGGCTGAAACATTGATGAAAATAAAACCAAACCAGAAGTTTTTCCTTCCAGCAGCTCTGACTGTGAGTCCCAGCAGATCTCAGTTCTTTATCAGAGATTCAGTGACTCTGATCTGTGAGGATGAAAACAGATCTGATGGATGGACTGTGAGGAGAAACACGACCTTAGAGACCAGGACTGAGTGTGGAGATAAATGGGGAGAAGCTGATGGTTCCACCTGTAACATGAGCCACTTGTTCACATTTGATACTGGTCTGTACTGGTGTGAGTCCATGTCTGGATCCTCCAGCAGCAGCAGCAGCAGCATCCAGCTCTCTGTCTCTGGTAAGATCAGACTGTGGAGTTAGTGTTGCTGAAGCTGTGTGGAAATGGATGAAATGCTGTAGTTTGTCTCTGTGTTGAGGTGGATCAGTGATCCTGCAGAGTCCTGTCCTCCCTGTGATGGAGGGAGATGACGTCACTCTGAGCTGCAGAGCAAAGAATCCAACCCACAACCTCCCAGCTGCTTTCTATAAAGATGGCTCCTTCATTGGTGATGGACCATCAGGTCACATGACCCTCCTCCATGTTTCCAGCTCTGATGAAGGCCTCTATAAATGTAATGTCAAAGGTCATGGAGAGTCTCCATCCAGCAGGATCTCTGTCAAAGGTCAGAGGTCAGCAGCTTCTCTGTCTGCTTCAACCTTCATCAGGAGACAAGAAATAAATTATTACCTTTGATTCATTTCAGAGAGAATCTCCTCCACTCCTCCATCATCCTCCACTCCTCCTTCATCCTCCACTCCTCCTCCTCCTCCTCCTCCTCCTCCTCCTCCTTCATCTCTTCCCACCATCTCAGTCGTTGTTTCCATTTTTATCTTTCTGGTTTTGCTCTCATTAATTCTTCTGGTTCTTCTGGTGAGACGATGTTTCTGCAGGAAACCTGAAGGTGAGCCTTAATAATATTTTCATTCATTTCAACAGGTTTACAATTTGTGATATTTATGTTTTGCATGTTTTGCTTGTTCAAAAACTCCAGCCAGGTTTAATGAAAGTTTCTCTGATGAGTTTTGATGTTTGTTCTGTTTTATTTCAGATGAAGCAAAAGATGAAAAGGAAATCACCTACAGTGAACTGAAAACCTTCAGAAATCAGCAGCAGCCAATCAGAAGCAGCCGAGGTAAAACCTCACATCCTGTAGCTGTTAAAGTTCAAACTTATTATTTCTCAGACAAAATCAAACATGGTTTCCATTTTCTGCTGCAGAGTAAAAATCTTTATCTGTTCAACTGATCGTTCATAAACACAAAAGATAAATTTATTACAAAAATAAATTTTATTATTCCCACAGAACAGAAACATGACTGTCAGGTTAATTGGTCTCTCTAAATTCTCCCTAGCTGTGAGTGTGTGTGTGTGTTTATGTGTGAGTGTGTGTGCATGATTGTGTGTCCTGTGTGTCTCTGTGTTGCCCTGTGACAGACTGTCTACCTGTCCAGGTGACCCCACCTCTCGCCCTTAACGTTCTCTGGAGAGGCAGCAGCTCCTCCTGACCCCACTAAGGACCAGGTGTTAGAAAATGGATGTGTGGATTTATAAAGAAGGTTTTAGTCTCTGCTTCATTTAACTAAACATAAATCATCAGTAGTTTGGCTTCTATAACCTCTGAATCAGCTGAATTTAATCTTTACTTTATCATTTATTCTTTACCATCAGATTATATAAATTCAGCAAAACTGTTTTCTCTGCAGATTAACTTTTGTTGCATAGTGCTGTTTTTCACCTTTTCCAGCTAACAGGTCAAGTAGCTTCTGTAACCACAGCAGCTGGTATTTTAATATAAATTAGAGACTTTTATTTTTCATGTCCAGTTCAGGTTTGACTCTTCAGTTAGATGGTTTTGGTAGCTGTTCACTGTTCCTCTGAGCGTTTCTGCAGCCTGTGGTTATTAGGCTAACCCTAACCCAGCTTCCTGTTATTGAAGGAAACATTCAGGTGTTTATAATCCACTGCAGGACTTTCATTTTAAAAAGTTAACTGTGATGTTTTCTGTGTTTACAAGAACTTTTAACAGAGTGAATTTATTTTGAAGATGTTTTAAAACAGTAAATGTTATGACTAATTATTTTATTTACATATTTTTTTGTTTTCCTTTAAATCTATTTCCCTCATGTTCCCTGTGCTGACCTTTGAACCATAACTTTAATTTTCCTCATCCTGAATATTTTATTAAGTAAAATCCTGTTCAGTGTTTTATTGTTCCTTTTTAAAATATTAATTTTCTCAGTTGCTTTGATCCATTTATCAAATCAATTTATACATCAAAACAGAATAAATTACCTGCAGAATCCAGTTTCTTTCTCTAAATCATTAATTCATCCTCAAAGTTAAACATCTGTATTAATAAACATGTCAGTTCATCAGAATAATAAATTCTTGTTTCACTGAGTTTAGACCAAATAGTCGCATTAAACTGATTCTGGAGGAAAGTTCTGATGTAAACTATGGATAAAGTTTAGATAACTTGTGTTATAAATTGTAATTATGGGAGATGAACAGCAAGAGACTGGAGAAGATGAACATTTATGATTTTATTGATTTGTTGACAGAAAGGAAAAGACAGAACTGCAGAGAACAAATGGAAAAAATTGATTGATGGAAACTAGAATCATGTCTAGAAGAATCATAAATTCGTCTGACATTTCCTCTATTCTTCCTCCTAACTCTTCCTCTTCCTTCTCCTCTTCCTCCTAACTCTTCCTCTTCCTCCTCCTCTTCCTCTGTTGACTCGTCCAAATCTTCGTCCTTCATCATCAGAAATGTAACATCATGTTGGACAGATTTAGAATAAAAACTAATAGAAATGTATTAAAATATGTCTGGCATATTAAGACAACCTGTTCAAACATTGATCATGTTGAGACTCATATTAATAACATTTATGCTTCAATGTTGGAGGTTGAAACTTTCAGCAGAGACCCTACAATCCATTTTAATCAACATGATGAAATCAAATGTAAATATAGAAAACAGACATTTTCCATTCAGTCTGATGGTGTCTAGTGAACAAAGACTCTCAGGGTCTATTTGTGTCTCGTTAACATTTATTTAACAGAAGTGAGCAGCTCTGTGGTTTCTGATTATTACAAACATTTATACATTTACATGTTTAACATTAATTAATAACAAGAGTGTAAAAAAAACTGTTAAAATGTGAGTCTAGATTATTTCTCTGAAATAATGATTCAACCAAGTTCTTTTAATTTAATGTCTAAAGATCCACTTTTATCTGCAGTAATATTATTTATTGCAATAATATTATTTATTGCAGTAATATTATTTATTGCAGTAATATTATTTATTGCAATAATATTATTTATTGCAGTAATATTATTTATTGCAGTAATATTATTTATTGCAGTAATATTATTTATTGCAGTAATATTATTTATTGCAGTAATATTATTTATTGCAGTAATATTATTTATTGCAGTAATGTTATTTATTGCAGTAATATTATTTATTGCAATAATATTATTTATTGCAGTAATATCATTTATAAATGTTTTCCAGATCCAGCTCTGGTTTACTCTGCAGTGAGAACTGGAGACATTGAATATGGACAGATAAACATCAGAGAAACTGGAAACCATCAGAGGAGCAGAGGTAGAGTCCAGACTCTGGTTTTATTGTTCAGTTATAGTTTAATATTTTAGTTTTAATGTCTTTATAGAGTTTTAATAGTAACTTTTTAGCTCCTCTCTAACAACGTTGGACTCTTAAACCACCAAACTTCCTGCTGCTGTTTTTTAGTCAAGTTTCTCAAGCAGCAAACATCCTGAGTTCACCACAGGAAACTTCTGACGGTTTTATAAATAAAACCTGCGTGGGTCCAAACTGAACCGACTCGGTGCGGTTCTGAAGGTGTCAGTGTGTTTCTGTGACTCAAAGCTCTGCTTGTGTGTTTCAGAGGAAGTGAGCAGCTCTGTGGTTTATACATTCATATGTTGGACAATAACAGCAGAACCATTAAAAAGCTTTTCTATCATAAAACATCTGAACCCTAACAGAACCTCTAACATCTGTTGTTCAGAGATGGATCCGGGTCCAATTTACTCTGCAGTGAGGACAGCAGGCATCAGACCCAACAGAACCAGAGGTACCGACTCTCCTCCACTAAACTTTACTGGTTTTAACCTGCAGACTGGAAACACTGGAAACAACATGTCTGATGAAATGGTGAACTGAGGAAGAGGAGGAGGATCTTCATCTCATCACTTCCTGTTGAAACTTTTTAACTTCAGGAAAAACTGGAGGAAAACAGACAGAAAGAAAATCAGGAGAATAAAGAATCAAATAAAATTCAACTTTACTGTCACAAGAACAAAACAATGAAATGCAGTTTGCTTCCATCCAGCAAGAGAAGAAAAATATATTTATACAAATTTAAGTTTTTCATAAACAGGAGCAGATTATAGAGTATTTACAATAGTGACTAATAGCTCAGTGCAGGTAGTTAGTGGTTTATCAGTCTGTGTGTTGTTGGGTAGGAGATTACAGCCTCATATGTTCAGACGTCAGGAGTTCAGCAGTGAGACGCTGTGGGGAGGAAACTGTTCCTGTTCCAGTCCGTAGCTCCTGTAGCGCCTCCCAGAGGCCAGTAGGGGGAAGAGTCTCTGTGCTGGGAGTCTGACGACTTTCCCAGCTCTTTTCAGACGCCACTTCCTGTAGATGTTCTCTGAGACAGGAAGTGATGCGCTGGCAGCTTCCACCTCCCTCTGCTCCGCCTCCCGGTCCGAGGCGGAGCAGCTCCGGTACCAGCTGGTCAGGATCCTCTCAGTGGTGCAGCGGTAAAACTTCACCAGGAGTCTGAGGACAGTTGGTTCTTCATCAGGGTCTGAGGAAGAAGAGGTTCTGGTTCTCAGGAAGAAGAGGTTCTGGTTCTGAGGAAGAAGAGGTTCTGGTTCTCAGGAAGAAGAGGTTCTGGTTCTGAGGAAGAAGAGGTTCTGGGTCTGAGGAAGAAGAGGTTCTGGTTCTTAGGAAGAAGAGGTTCTGGTTCTTAGGAAGAAGAGGTTCTGGTTCTCAGGAAGAAGAGGTTCTGGGTCTGAGGAAGAAGAGGTTCTGGTTATTAGGAAGAATCGGTTCTGGTTCTTAGGAAGACGAGGTTCTGGTTCTGAGGAAGAAGAGGTTCTGGTTCTCAGGAAGAAGAGGTTCTGGTTCTTTGGAAGAATCGGTTCTGGTTCTTAGGAAGAAGAGGTTCTGGTTCTTAGAAAGAAGAGGTTCTGGTTCTTAGGAAGAAGAGGTTCTGGTTCTTAGGAAGAAGAGGTTCTGGTTCTCAGGAAGAAGAGGTTCTGGTTCTTAGGAAGAAGAGGTTCTGGTTCTCAGGAAGAAGAGGTTCTGGGTCTGAGGAAGAAAAGGTTCTGGTTCTGAGGAAGAAGAGGTTCTGGTTCTCAGGAAGAAGAGGTTCTGGGTCTCAGGAAGAAGAGGTTCTGGTTCTCAGGAAGAAGAGGTTCTGGTTCTTAGGAAGAAGAGGTTCTGGTTCTTAGGAAGAAGAGGTTCTGGTTCTGAGGAAGAAGAGGTTCTGGTTCTTAGGAAGAAGAGGTTCTGCTGAGCCTTCCAGACCGACTTGGACCAGCAGGTCGTCCAGGTCGGATCCTCAGAGATTTGGACGCCCAGGAACTGGAAGCTGCTCACACGCTGCTCCACCGTCCCCCTGATGTGAATGTGGGTCAGCGGTTCTCCTGAAGTCCACCATGAGCTCCTTGGTCTTCCCAGCATTGAGCAGCAGGTTGTTGGTGTGACGCCACTGACCTTCCAGCTCCTCCCTGTAGGCGGCGCTGTTTCTGATGAGGCCTCACTGCGGCGGCGTCTGAGAACTTGATGATGGGATTTGAACCATCAACTGGTCTGCAGTCATGGGTGAGAAGGGAGCAGAGGAAAGGCCTCATCACAGCCTTGTGGTTCCCTGGTGATTATGGTGATGATAGATGAGCAGCGGTTATCCAGCCGGACATGTTGGGGTGGACTGGTCAGACTGGTCAGACTGGTCAGACTGGTCAGACTGGTCTGGACGTCCAGTAACCAGCTGCACATGAGGGGACCGATTCCTAAGTCCACCAGTTTTGTGAAGAGTTTTGATAACTGTGTTGAAGCTGAACTGAAGTCTATGAACAGCTTGTTATTGTCCAAGTGTGAGGACAGAGTGCGTCGCTATGGAGACTGGAGAGGCGGTGTGTGAACTGGTCGGGGTCCATGGTGGGTCCATGGTGGGTCCATGGTGGGGTCCAGGGTGGGGACCATGGTGGGGTCCATGGTGGGTCCAGGATGGGGTCCAGGGTGGGTCCATGGTGGGGTCCATGGTGGGTCCAGGGTGGATCCAGGGTGGGTCCATGGTGGGGTCCATGGTGGGTCCAGGGTGGGTCCATGGTGGGTCCATCGTGGGGTCCAGGGTGGGTCCATGGTGGGGTCCATGGTGGGTCCAGGGTGGATCCAGGGTGGGTCCATGGTGGGGTCCATGGTGGGTCCAGGGTGGGTCCATCGTGGGGTCC